>NC_056733.1:799814543-799869543 GCF_019279795.1 Protopterus annectens | reverse complement strand
ACCTGCCATCAACAACTGTGGGTGAGGAAGCAGCAGTAATGACCAGAGTAAATGGCAGTGGGATGGGATCAGACAGTAATAAAGTCAACAAAAGTTAAAACTTGGCAAACTGGTCTTGAGGCAGAAATGCCAGTGGTCAGCATTGCCCTTATCAACTCATAAATAATGAAAGCAATAATGTAAAGAGAGAATGAAGCACTGATTGTGACACAGATGACCTGTGTTTGACTAGTAGCAGCAGCAGTGCTGGAAGGGATGGGACATGCAATGGGGGAGAACGGGAGGAAGTGGTCATTTCCAGCTCATCGATATGGGGAAGGAGGAAGCTCTAGTTTGGTACTTTGGTGACACCGAACAGAAGCACTGGATATTGCACCTACAATGTCTAAACCTACAAAGCGTATGTTACCCTGCCTAATTTGGCACCTAAAATGGAGTTAGAATATATGCAGGGTTGTTCATGCTTCCTGTTTTATGCAGCAATAGTGGAGCTCAAGTAACCTGCCATGGGGGTTTAGGAGTTCCAGGAGAAAGGGGAGGGAGAGATCCCCTAGATCAGCTCTCTGGCCTATTTCCTATGGACTAGATTTTCACCTCTAACTGAGGGTCTATGTGTTGGCAGTGGTTGACCCACTGGCCAGAGAACAGATGGGTTGGTATACTCTTACTATCTCCAGCATAGGTCCTTCTTTCAGTGGACAGTCCTGTACTAGTAATGAATGCAATACAAAAGCAGAAATGCTTATATTGTCCCTCTGTATTCTGTATGCATGATTCCAAAGCAAACCAAAACAACATAAAATTATCCACAGAATAAAATATATAGAATCTTATTAAGCCAGGAAACTAAGTGGCTACTAGGAGAAAAGAAGCCATAGGATTCTAGATACTTTTAGGTGCATTTTAGAGCTATTTTCCAACCTTTCGATCCAATGATGACCTGAGCAAAATCCATGACCAAAGAGAGAAATTCAGTCTTATTTTTTTTCTTTCTAGTAAGAAATAAGTTGTGTCTGACAAAATAGTAGTTCACAAAAAAATGAAGAGACAAATATTTGTGAAGAATCACCTAATTATATCCGGGGATAGGAAGTGCCATCACCACCCCAAAAAAGAAAAAGATTGAAATGAAGACACAGGCAACCAAGAGTAACACCATTTCACCTATCTCACATATAACAGGAGGCCAGGAGGACTCCACACAGAAGAAACCACAGCCAAAAACAAAGCCAGTGTCATGCAGTCCATGGTAGCAATGTTATTCAGTGCAGCACTATGCCAATGAGCCTTATCTTGTGCAATACTCTTACTTGTGATGGAAAGTAAAAGAAATTGTGGCAAACATGCTACTCTTAAATACACAGTAACAAAGCCCCCCCCACATACACACACACACACACACACACACACACACACACACACACACACACACACACACACACATGCATAAGCCATAACAATAATGGTTATACATTCCTTAATATTACTCTTGCCATGCTAGATCTGAGAATAGCAGGGGTAAGTCTCCTGCATCCATAGATGATTTCTCTACCCATCATGCACATCAAATTTACTGTATACAATCCATATATCAGATTTTGGTCATTGTTAACGAATTATCACAGTAATAAACTATTTCATCTTATTTCATGCAAATACATACTACTCTTGCAAAGCCAAATCAGTGATTGCTTAAACTTAGCAAACAACAACAGAGTAAGTTACTTTCATCCACAGACAACTCCCAGTGTCATGCAGCAATTATAGACACTTCTGACTGCACTTCAGACATTTGATTATGATTAAATAATGACCATGTAATGAATTTCAACTTTGCTCCACAAACACAATAGCCACACATTAAGGTATTGTATGCTATTTCACACAAATCATGCTAATCCTGCAAAGCAAGAATAATGAACAGTCATTTTCCTCCACAGAAAGATCCAGCAATTATAATTTATTTGCTCGTATACATCTCAGATGTGCAACTTGTATAAAATAGTTTTCTCAACTTCTTAGAAAATGAATCAGGAATAAATAAAGCCAAAATAATGGAGAAACCTAAGGTTCAAGCATCTGGGAGGTATCATAAATATTGTTCTTACATACTTGGAGAGTTGCTAGATTAACATTTTTACCAAGCATTCATTTTTCTGAAAGATACAAACTCAGAAACTCAAATGTCTGTCATTATTTAGCTATTGGACTTTATCCACTCCATCTGAATCTTCTTCTTGAAAGTACCTCTAAACAAATCCTAAGCAATATTCCTTAATTCATTCATTCCAGCAATCTTTCCTCATAAATACTGAATCATTTCAGTCTAAGTCTATTATTATTACTACTGACAGCACTTCTAACCAGTATGCTGCTATTTTCTGTGCTTATTGCACTACCCCATTTCACTAGCTATCACATCTCTCCCATACCACTAAATATTACTCCTAATAACTCACATTTACACCATAACTCACCTCACATCTCCCACAACATATCATCTTAGCTCTATCTTTCTACTTTCTTTGACTTCTTCAGCTACTGATACATCAAGTCAAAGTTCTTCAAAACAAAAGTACAGTAAAATGTACACTAAAATGTAACCACAGACTCCCAGCGAATATTTTATAGTCATCTCAACTTAACTATTAAAAAAGTACATGCCAAACTAGGATCACTCTACCGTATCAAACCATTTTTTACCAACAACACAAGATCAGCCATTGCTCGCTCCCAACTTCTGTCCACCCTACTCTATGCATCTCCCATTCTGACTAATCTCAACAAAACTGAACTAAGCAAAATGGAAGGCTGCTGTAACAGAATTGCCCGATTTGCTGAAAATTGCTCATATAGAACTCATCACTGGACTGCTTTGAGCCAGCTCCACTGGCTTGAACTGCCCAACCTCCTAACCTACAATCAGCTATGTCTCTGTCATTCTATCTATTACCTCCCCAATAAGTGTCCTCCCCTCAAAAACCTGGTACAACATCACTCAGCCAAAAGGCCTCTTAGATCATCAAGCAAACTATTACTAGAAGTCATCAACAGCTACAATAGCTTTTGAGACACACTTTATAGTAGTTCAGTGGCTAAAAAATGGAACTCTCTCCCCACTAGCATACAAAACACATAATCCAAAGCCTCCTTTAAAAACCTCATTAGGCAACGTCTCAAGCAAAGATGGCAGTGTCATGATTGCTCCTCAGACTAGTGAAAGTGGATAAGGTACATATACAAAACCTAGAGTACTTGATAATAGTTTTCACTCTTACTCACAAACACTGGCTAATGTACATACTGTACCTGTGTACTATGTATTCTACCTATGTTCCAAATTTCAGCTGTACACCACAAATCTATTAATTACCTTATTTTTAAATTAATATTTTCTTGTTTCTTCACTCCACTGCAACTGTTAATGTGCTGCATACCACTGTAAAAACATGTCTATTGTAATTTGTGTGTAGACTGATCATGTCTAAATATCTACATGTATCTGTAATTTTTCTATGTGGAGTTTTTCTCCCCGGGCCTCTACTGAAAAAGGGCCTTTTCAGCTCAGTTAGACACCCCTTGTTAACAAATGTAAAAATAAATAAATAAATAAATAAACTGTCCCTTAGCCTGATGAGCCTGAGCTGCAAAGCCATGGAACTTATCATCATGGAACTTATAAAGAAAGAACATAGGTAACCTTCAAACTCTGGACCCCACCCAGTTTGTGTTCGTGAAAGGCAGATCATGTTTCCTAGACCTGATTGACTTCTATGAAGCAGTCACCAGGGCCATGGATGAAGGTAAAGTGGTTCACACAGCCTATCTAGACCTCGTCAAGGCATTCAACACCATCCATCACTCTGGAATCATAAATAAACTCACTAAACTGGGCATAAATCCCTATGTCATGTGATGAGTTGCCAACTGGCTCGCTGACAGAACCCACACTGTGAAAGTAGCCAACTCCAAATCTGACTCCAGTCCAGTGACAAGAGTAGTACCACAGGGTTCAGTCCTGGGTCCACTCCTGTTTGGCATCTACTTCTCTGAAGTTCAGGCCAACACAGAAGGTCTGTGGCTAACAAAGTTCACAGACAACTGCAAATTGGGAGCCATTATTGAACCCCCAAATAATGTGTACATTCTACAAAAGGGCCTCACTGAGACAGATGCCTGGTGTCAAAGCCATGGCCTCAAGCTCAATACCAAAAAATGCATAGTCATCCCCTTTGGGAAAAACCCTGTGCCCATGAACTACCACATAGGTGGTAGTCCCTTAACACCGAAACTGTGATAAGAGACATAGGGAAACAGGTGGACAGCAGTCTCTCCTTTGATAACCACATCTCCACAGTAGTCAGGAAATCCTTCTATGTGGTAAACCTCATCACAAAAGATTTCTCATCCAGAAAAAAGGTCATTGTTCCAATCTACTCATCCCTCATTAGACCTATTATAGTGTACAACCCCCCGTTTGGTATGCACTTTACAAGACATTTACAAGAACTGGAAAGGTCACAAAAATACCTCACAAAGAAGCTCAATGGCCACAAATAGATGCCCTATGCTTACCTTCTCAAAAAACTCCAGCTCTACTCCATCGCATATCACCTACTCAGAAGAGATCTCTGCCTAACATACAAAGCCATGTCAAACCCAGAGCTGGTGGACATGCTACACTTAGAAATCCCAATCCCTCCGAGCCACATACTCCAGGGACCTAAACCTTGTCACCTCAATAAACAAAACATGCTGGAGGGCTAGGATCCTGTCCCAGAGACTCCCCATACTTTGAAACAGGCTGCCCATTCATGTCAAGCAGAGCACCTCATTAGCCCTCTTTAAGAAAAGATGATAGCCTAGTACCTACCTATGAACCTATGAACCTATAAATGTCTCTGCACTTTGATTCACAGGGGTCTATATCACTTCAGTGAAGTGACTGTTCAGGGAACATCATTTGTTTGGAAATGGCGTTCATCAAAATTAGCTCTCAAGGGGATGCACACCCCTCACCCCCCCGCTAATTATATATACCAACTCCGAGATTGCACTACAGTGGGGAAAGGGCACATTTCCCAGTCCTCACTGTACCATGATCTCAGTATGAACAGTTCGACGAACAGCATGTTCGATGTAAGTGAACCCAAAAATGCTGGTCACCGAACTGAATTTCCACTGAAGTTATGTAGACCTGATTCATAGTAATCCCACCAAGAAACTCAGTGTTGATATTCACCCCAACCCCATTAACCAACAATTCATCCAAAACACTACAAATGTTTCTACATCTACTTCTAATCTACCTCTAAATCCAAACTCCTGTTCCTACATGGATATTAGAAGTATTTGTATATGTAACAAAATCTAAGTCATTTATCTATATCTAGTTATTTCCTCCGGGTGTACTAGTAAATAACAAAACCTGGTTGAAGAAAGCTATCTTAGATAATTAAGTCATCCTCCCCTATTTAATATATTCAGATCTGATAGGAAAAACAAATGTGGTAGTGGTGGCCATTATCTACAAAAACTGTTTACAAATAACTCCACTTCTTTGACAGATCCCAAAATTTAAAAATGCGGAACTCCTCTTATTAATCCTCAAAATAAAACAACCAACAATAAAGGGTCTATTGTTTCTCTGATACAACAATAGCAGAACATATTCTCTACTGGATATATCAACATATTCAACAAAAAACTGTCGTACTAGACTGTCTCAACACAGACTGGCAGCTGATCAGCAAATGACACTCCCCAGAATCATTTACCTTATATGGCTTTACATAGTTAATCACCTTTACCACTAGAATACAAAACAAAAGCGTCTGACAGACACTCAACTTTAGATTGGATCCTTACTAACAGACCAATCAGAATTCAAACATATGGATGTGTGCCAGACCACCTTCCCACCTCTTCAGTAAGAAACTACAGTATCCAATCCAAAAGCAAAATTTATAGCCAAACTAATACAACAAAATTTAACAAACACATGTTTATGAATGCTGTAACCCAATATCAATGATACATATTAAAATCTATGCCACTTGCTACCACCATCTCACAGTTTAAGAAAACGTTTATAAATATTCTTAACAGCCAAATACCTTTATGAATAAAAATAGTCAAATCAAACCTTGCACCATGGGTAACTAAAGAAACTAAAAGCATTGTGCTTCAAAATGACAGCACCTAGAAAGACTGGCATAAAACGTAGAACACAAAACACATTTCATACATTTAGGCATGCCAAAAATCTTGCTACGTACCACATTAGAATGGATGAACAATCCTATTATGCCAACCTCCAATACTAACACTAAAAAAAAATCCAAGACTTTTTTAGGTCATTACTAAGCAGTTACATTATGGCCAAATACCACACCCTCAGCTTCTATGTCTAACACCATGAATCAATGCCATCTAAATTGACGGTGCAGTGGTAGCATTGTCACCTCACAGCAAGAGGTTCCTCAGTTTGATTATTGGCTGGGGTGCCTTCTGTGCGGAGTCTGCATGTCCTCCCTGCATTCATGTGGGTTTCCTCCCACAGTGCAAAGACATGCATCTGGAGCATTTCTCCCTGAGACTCTGCTGAAAATTATCCAAAAAACGAAAAACTCAGGCAAGGAAAACTGCTGCACACAGGTTTATTTTGTTAAGTTGGACTTTCACAGTTAACAGATGTAAATAAATAAATTCAACTCCTACATTTTAGAAGCAGTACTACTACCTCTTATTAAAAATAATAGCAATTCATCTCTCTTTCTCTCTCCCCTCAGACCCTAGATAGTCACAGTCATTCTTCTTCCTGGTCTCCACCTCTACAATAAGAAAACTTCTACTGAAAATAAAACCATCCTCTTCAACTGCTGATCTACATCCAACAAAATACCAAAAATAGTAGCTGCCATGGCTGTCCCTGTATCCCTACTGTTAAACCAATCCGCATCTGAGACAGGTGTCCCATGTCTGGAGACAAGCATATATAATACCACTCTATAAAGGTGTCATATCAACAAACTTTTCCTGCTGTAGGCTTATTAGCATCCCATTCCCTCTGTCACAAATACTAGAAAAATGTACCCACTCTCATATTATGTAGTACATTAGCTCTAGCATCCATTTTTCCAAAACCCAGCATGGGTTTGTGCCTTTCCATAATACTACTACTGCTCTCCTTAACCTCACCAATATCATAAAAGAGCACAGGAATGATGGTAACTTGGTATTCACTATTCATATGTTTATAAAAAAATATATTCTACACCATACCCATTAACATCTTTCTACTGAATTTTCTTTCCTTGGCCTCACCCTACCCCCCCCCCCCCATGGTTTCATAACTATCTGATTGGAAACAAAATCACTTCTCCTTGGAAACAAAATCCCTTCTCTTTTCTATCAGACATTGTGAGTGTCCCACAATAATCAAAATTGAGTGACCTCTTAGTCAACATTTTTATAAGCAAACTGCATGTTGACACCCACCTTGCAAGCATAATTCAATATGCTGGCAATTATATGACAAATCCCATCCCTACCTTCATTTCAGAACATTACCCAAAATTATTTTACTGCTATTGTAACATGGCTAAAAGGAGCAAACATTTATGCATCAACCCTAAACATTACCTAAAAAAAGTGAACAAAGGGATTCAATAAACTCAGTGTAGGCTTTGTGCGAAGCCTACACAGAGGTTATTTATTTATTTATTTATTTACTGGGAACTTCCAACTGGACACTGATCCGTTTTCATTGGAGGCCCGGGGAGAAAAGCTCCATGGAAAGAAATAGAAATACATGTGTGTGTGGTGATGCAGTACGCTCATTTCATATTCATCCCATGCACCATGTTTAAACATAAAAAGGTGAGGTTTCATGGTTGGCAACAGTATTGCTAGCCAGGAAACCATGTAAGAGAACACAGATAGCACTCCTGTTTAAATCAAAGCACTAAAGGTCAGTGGTTTTACGCGGAATGCCACAAAGATCACCAGGTCTTCACAGATAGCTCTCAATCTCTTAGTGCAAGACATCTGGACAAGGGCCAAAGTAATGGGGGGACAATGACCCAGAAATAGGGACATATTTAACATATTTGCCCTATAGAAATGTAACAGAATAACCTGTTTTTGTGTTAAGATACCTGCACTGAATGACTTGAAGTCTGAAGTTCAAATGTATGCAATTACTGAGTCACATCAATCCTGAGATCATCCCAGTGATATGGCAGAAAGCCACAAATTTGATAAGGAACACATCTGGACATTCTGTAAAAATCTGGAAAGTTGACAAATATGAATGTTAAGTATATGATCAAAACATAGTACAGGACAATGCATCTACAGTTAGTATTATGAAGTTACATTCCTCGAATTCTGCACTAAAGTTGTGTAAATGGGTACATGGACTGCCATGTAAAATAAATGCTCAGGAGGTATATGTATTGAATAGGGGCACAGAAATGAATTGTAGGAATGAACACAGGGAAAGAGGACAGGTGAAACAAGCTAATGTACAGCATGTCAATGGAAGATGGTTGTAGCATCAACACTAATCACATAATCAATATGTTGCAGTAGGGACTGCACATTGCAAATGTGTATTATGTGGCTGTCATACAAGCTGACATAATAATGGGGAGGATGTCTGTGTGAGATAATCATCCTTACATAAATAATGCAGAGAACATCTATTGGGGATCTGACATACAACTGGGGTAGGATGCATATTGTGAAGCTGTGCAAACTGATTTGCCTGAATATGAGTGTAATCTCAGAAGAGGTGTCCAGCAAGGGGATACAAAAAGGCTCATGAACAACATTAAAAGAAGCAACCACAATCATGAACAATATCAGAATAATGCCACTAGTAATCCCATGGCTCTGAAATAAGATATGTGATTTATAGTGATTAGAGATGATTCTGCACAAACACACTTGTATAACTATTATGATACAGCCACACTGTATGAGGGTAATTATGCACACTGTCCTGACACCTTTACATCTGCTGGAGGTGTTAGGAGGGACACTGGGACATTGCTATACCTGTAAGTGACATCATTATCAGTACAGGTAAGTTGACTGGTGTGCATGGCATACACACACACACACACACACACACACACACACACATATATATATATATATATATATATATATATATATGTGTGTGTGTAAGTATATATACATATATATGTTTATATGGCACAATCCACACTGTCATGAATGCTATCCATGCCATTAGTGTTGTCAAACACCTATGTATGTACTATGTACATCACCAGAACAGGTAGCACACATACATTTGGTGAAATGACTTGATGGGGCTTCTTCACCATCAGTCAGTAATATTTATGCCACAAAATGAATACCCAGATATGGCCAATAAGCTGTGTGATACCTTATTGTGACAAAGGTGGTACACTTCACTTACACATCAGTGGAAGATGTGTAGGAGGTACATGAAGAAGGGTGTATTGCACTCAGTTATTAGTGTGATGAAGGCTGGGCACTAAGGAGGTATTATGGCTTCTGATGTGGAAGTCCTTCACATATTCAGTACTTGTGTTACATACAAGGGAGTAGTCAGCACTGTGACCACATGCTGGTGGAAATTCCACTTACCATCTACCCCAGGACTCAGGTCACATACCTATTGGTCTAATTATAGGGTGTAATGTCCACATTATACTTGGGTTGTGTGTTTGTTTTCCTGAGGTGACAAATCCCCCTGTTTTCTTGTCATTACAGGTGTCATCACGGCTGTGGCAGCAATCTTTGGTGTGTGTTGATACTGTCTGTATTATAATAATATCACAGCTGGAGTCAATGATTGCCCACAATCTGTAGTCCTTCAGACAGCAGTCATCTGTGATGTTCATTACTTAAATAATGGACAGGAAGGGGCATAGCAGTCAGCCCTGATGTACGGACCTAATCACCGTACCTGAGATATAGGTCACTTCACACATGTCATCATACTTAGATGCCATGTATGTGATACAGTGGTCTACTCACTTGGTGATTTAGGTGAATATGGCCATATCTGACAGTGTTGAGTGAATACCTCAGTGTGGATTTGTGTCAAATGCCTTGGGCTTGTCAAGTTCAAAAGAATGATAGTGTTGTCATCATGCATGCCCTCGATGATCTCTTTGAGGCCAAGCAGAGAAGAATTAAATAAATGAAACTGGAAGGTTAATCTGACACTTGACATTAATTTGAGGGGTGTGTACTAATGTAGCCTGGAAATATATATTGGAAATATTAAGGTAACTGTTAGGTGAGCTAAGTTTGCAGACTCTGGCTCTGAGTTGAGGATGACAGAGGTTGCAGAGTTCCTGTAGTATATCTCTATCCACCCTGTAGCGCTCTACAATTTCCATATCATGTAGGTTGTGATAAGTTAAATGGGGTCTGACAACTCTTTTCCTTTGTGGCCAAGGGCTGTTAGCAGCAGCAGCAGCTGCAGCATAGATTTGAGCATGTTGCACATACAGATAAATTAAACCAACTGCAGCCCCTAACATTGTTTTGTGTAGGCTCGTTTTCATGACTATATTCCAATAGGTTTTGGAATTTGCAGGGAAAACCAGCACTAAGTCTACACATTTGTTTTATATCTTGTTGTATAGCTCCTCCATCTTGGATTAGTTGATTAACATACAATTCAGCTGTTTATGCTATAATTTGCATGCATGTCATGGTGTTTATCATTTTTGCATGGCTCTATGCACCATGTAGAGCTGATACTGAATCCAAAACAGTGTTCGACCATGATGCACACACAGTGTAAACAGATCATGTAGGCTTTATTGAATCTGGCTGACAATCATTCAAAATCACTTACTTGGACAATAACCTCAAATATAACCAAAGATATCTCAAGCCATTAATAAAACACGCTAAAAACTTAGCTCCATCTAAAGAACCAAACACTACCTGACAGGTGATGCAAGTCAAACACTAGCATCTACCTACTTCTTCCATCCATACTGTATGCCTCACCTATTGTTACAAACCTAAATACTATATGTACAGCTAAACTCTCTGACTGTTACAATAAAGTAGCCAGATTTGCTGCTCACTTTGCATAAAAGACTGAAACAACTAAACTGGCTAGAACTACCAACTATTTAACATAATTACAACTTATTACTGCACACAATGTTATACATGCACAAAAAAAATATACAGCCATAAAAGATACCCTGCAGCACTACTCTCCATGTATAGTCCTTTGCTTAACCATTAAACTCTTAATAAGCACATCAAAGTGTAATAATTCAACAGGCAACTGAATATACTCCCATTATATATTTAAGCTTTGGAACACCATCCCATCATACCTAAAACAAACCATGAAACTTTCTGCCTTCAAGCCCTTGCTAAAACAACGCCTAAACCACACATGGCCATGCACATGCTCCTCACCTGGACGACTCCATTTTCCTTTGCCACCTAATGCCTCCTATCCTTTTATAACCTCTATCGCATTCTACACATCCTCACTTACCTTCCACACTGAATTCCCACTTTGCATTTCAGTTTCCTTCTAATCTTCCCACTGTATCCATCTCCAAATGCTCTGTACCATTCTCTTATAACTGGGTTCTATGTCAATCTGTACCCTAGTATGCCTACCCCCAGTTTCCTTAACTCATCAGCTATAGAGCGTTTCTCTCCCTCTTCTAGTTTTAACTACGGTTTATCTACCAACTAATGTTTCACATTCCTTGCCTCACTTGCATTTATTCCAAATAGCTGTACTGCAACACTCCTTACCTATGTCTTATAAGTCATATCTAATATCTGCTTGTCACATATGTTGCACATGAACTGCTTGCATAGTAAATCTTTTATACCTGGAATTTAATATCATGTATAATGTCACAACAGAAGAAATATTTGGTTTATCTTTGTATAATGTCACCCAGGAACACTTACATGTTGGTGTCTAGATGACTTAAGAATTATCTTTTCAATGCATCTTTGTAAAAGAAAATAGCTTTGTCATGAGTGCTGAAGCTTTTCTACCTTGGCCTCTGCTGAAAATCAGCTTTACCTGGTTTGACTTTCTTGGTCAACAAAGACAAATAAATAAATAAACAAATAAAAAAAAAAAAATGCAACTCTCTACAACAGACCAGAAAACCACACATTTTACAATCAACATAACAAAAATATGAGACAAACTCAGCAATGCTTATACTTCACAAATTATTTGCTTAGAAATCAAAAACAATGACAAAATAATTGTTAGGGGAAGCTCAAAATCAGGGGCAGTTTTTAAATATTACACAAATTCACTTAAAGATATAATAGAACAATGGCAATACCTCTCAGCTTCTGTGCTAAAGAAATTTAGAGCAAGCCAAAGATAATGGGAGAGTGGGTTGGGGCAAAGGCCTAAAATCAGGAACAAATGATCTGGTAGTTAGTGTAGCCAAATAAGATACTGAAATGTTAGGACTTCCAAGATGGCTGCTCACTGATCAACAGTTTAATTTCAGCTCTCTCATTGTGAATACAGAAATTGAGAAAAGGGAGCCAGTGAATTTGTCACTTTAGGTAAAAATGATTGGCTAGTAAGTACATTCCTTGGATGCCAGCATAAACGAAATTCAGAGAACCTGAAAAAATCAACCAGAAAGGGCGAAGAGAAAACACTGGCTGGAAATAATCCAGCAGGTGTCCAGCCAAATGCAGTTGAAACTTCAATTGTGGTACAAGAGATAGCTTTCAGTACTTTAGAGGAAAAATAAACCAAGTGTACTCAAAGGTGATTAAAATAAATGAAACACTGAAAGAATGAATAAACTCAAATAGCAAAAGGCTGCAAAAAGTAGAAGCAAGTTTAACTAGCTACTCAGATGAACTGATAAAACTGCAGGTCAAGAGAAAGCAGCCAAGACCTACATTAGTAAAACTGCAATCATACCAGCAGAAATAGTTGACCCTGATAAAACTGTGATAGAAAGGAAAGGTATTAAAATTGGAGACAGTAGAGTGCTTGTAGAAAATGATTATTCACTGTACACTAACAGAAGAGAAGCAAATGTATCCCAGCAAACAGGGTATGTCGAGAGGTAGGTGTGAGATTTAAGCTGCTGTATCCAGCTGTCTTCAGGGTATTTTTCCTGGAGGGTCAAATGCATTTTTGATGCAGAATAGGCTCAGGATGAAATAAAAAAAAGGTTTATCCAGCAAAAAGTGAGCTAGCAAGCTTGGATCATTTATAAATAAGCATTATATGGTCTGTGGAGATAAACAGAACCTGCATTTTGCATATTCTTTTGACAACAAAGCTCATTGAGGGACTTTGCTAGTGAAACCTTTTCCATTGTTCCAAAGAAAAATGTTTCAGACAGTAAAAAACATAGGAGTTGACTAGAAAAAAAGCAGCAGTACGTCAGACTTGAACCAGAGTCTGGTGTCGGGAGATGGAGATGATGAGATGATGAGGAAGAAGACCAGCCACACTGGCATCAGTGAATAAATGAAAGATCATAAGGCATTAGTCACATTTGTGAAATATGGCTTTTGGAAAAAAAGTAGCTGAGAAAGATTGCTATTTTATTGACATTCAGAGTTGTGGGTGGACTGTGCAGTGTATATTTCACTTTATGTCAATAATTTTTAGATGGACTTTAATGGGGAAACAATAACTAACTGTAAGTATATTAATTTTTATTCCCCTCCACAAAGGCAGACATTCTAAAGAACTAGCTAACTACCGTCCCATAGTCATCTTTTGCCCCCTCGCAAAAAGTTTAGAAAAATGCATCCACAATCAACTCCTTGACCACTTCCTTAGTCAGAACCTAATATCCAGTTCTCAACATGGCTTTAGACCTAAATATAGTACTAGCACTGCCCTAATAAGTTTTACAAACACAATTCATCATCTCTTAAATGAAGGCCAACATGTCTCTTCTATCTTATTGACATGAACAAGGCCTTTGACACCATATCCCATCAACTACTACTCAACAAACTCTCATCTTATGGCCTCAGTTTGTCATCCCTGTCCTGGTTCCATAGCTATCTTTCCAGTCATCAACAGGCATCCAAATGGCAGAACCGCCTTTCCCCCCTACTCCCCATCTCAGTTGGTGCACCCCAAGGCTTCATATTCGGTTGTCTCCTTTTTAGCATATTTACAAACAACCTCAGCTCTGAAACTCAACTAACCTCCATTCTCCAGTACACTGATGATGTTACACCTATTTGCTCAGCCCCCTCACCCCAAGAACTACAAATAAAAATGCAAATTTCCTTTCAGGACATAGAAAAATACATCTCTGAACATCAACTCATACTAAACCCAAACAAAACTAAGATAATAGTCTTTCAAAACAATAAATCCAAACCACGCCAGTTCCCCCTCACAATCCTGTCATCAAACAGCACCAAGATAGCATCCACAAACCAAACTAAACTTCTAGGTGTCACAATAGATGATAATCTAAAATTTGATAAACATTTTTCCCAGACAATCAAAAAAGTTCACATCAAACTTGGCACACTCTATAGGGCTAAACAATTCCTTACTCAAAGCACCATTCTGGCAACTGCTCAATCACACCTGCTCTCTATCCTCCTCTACAGTTCTCACATATTCACAAACCTGTGAAAGATTGATCTTAATAACCTAGAATTGTGTTACAACACAATTGCCAAGTTCACCACTAATCATCCTCACAGGGCTCACCATTGCAATGTTCTAGCCCAGCTCAACTGGCTAGAACTCTCTAACCTATTATTTACAATCAATTACCGTGGCCCACAAAATAGTCAACCAACAAAGCAACTGCCCTGCTCTTTCTAACCTAGTCAGACCTAGTACTGATCTGAGGACACTCAGATCCTGTAACAAACTCATGCTAAATGCTACTCTCTCCCACAACTATCATGATGATTCCTTTTATTCTTTCAAAATCGCCAAACTTTGAAACACTCTTCCTCAGCCCATTGCAAAAACTCCTCTCTATCAAAAGTTGTGGAAAACCAAAAACAATGGAGATGTACAAAAGGTTGAAGTAGATAAAAAGAAGAAATATATTTGATTAGAACCATTCGGACCACAAGGCTAAAAGCTCACTTTTAATAAAACAATAACACAGGTTAGTGCTTTCGGGAAAATCCCTTCACCAGAAAAACAATTCAAGTAGTACATCAAAATTTAAATCCCACAAGACCAGTCACAAAAGCTTTCAAAAAACAATTCAATTAAGAACTAATAAAAGGCTGCTGCCCCCTTAAACTGGGTTTGAGTGGCACTACACCATTTAAACCTGGGCTTCTATCAGCCCATAATTCAACTATTCAATGCATTTCAAAGGATTCAGTACAGGTGACTAAGATAACCCCTCGCAGACAGTTATTAAATACCTATAAAGCCAAGAATTTAAATGAATGACTAACATTACTTCTAATGTGTTGGTACAAAGCATTACTATCAGTGCAAAGACGTATAGCTGACATATGTTGCAAAATCCTTTGCTTAAATTTACAATTAGTTTGGCCCACATAAAATACACTGCAGGCACAGCAAGTAGCTAAATATATAACATTCTTAGTTAAGCAGTCAGTATACAATTCTGGGGAATATCTAATCTGTGTAATAGAATGAACAAAAGCATTATTGTTTGAAATAAAAGAACAGGCTTTACAGCGTCTTTGCAGAACTTTTCCTACTCTTTTAGAGGAGACAGTTTTAATGCCATCCAAATTCCTACTACTGTACAATATTTGCTTCAAATTTTTATTACGTTTAAAAGTGAAGCTAGGAACATTTCCAACTATATTACTGATGTTATCATTTATCATTAAGATTTCCCAGTTTTCACATATGATGTCACATATCCCCTTATAATCAATTCTGTATTTCATAAATATTCTCAATTTGCCATGTGACTTGTTGTTATTCATTACAGTAGTTCTATTTTGGGAACCCTTTTTTGAAAATCACAGGGCTGCGTTGGTATGTCTGAGAGTCTTACTATCATTGGTAATATGACCTACATCCCCAGCTCAATACCCTCTATCAACAAAACGTGACTTCAAACATTCAGTTTCTTTTTCAAATGTATCATCCCTAGTACATAGCCTTGACATTCTAAGGGTCTGACCTCTAACAATATTATTAAAAATATGCTGGGGTGCATACTTTCCTACAGCAGCATGCTATTCTTCCAGCAGGATTTCCTGAACACAGAGGTATTGATGTGGTAGGAAGAGTCAAACATAAGCCTAACATCTAAAAAAAATCAATTTCAACACTGGAATAATTCAAAGTAAAACTTAAAAAATTAGTAGTGGATTCTAAATAGGATAGAAAATCTCTTAGTTCCTCTATAGTGCCCAACCGTAGAATAAATATGTCAGCCACAAACTGGGAATAAAAAATGAACTGTTCCTTTCATTGATGTTCTGTATTATGTAAAACCTGCTCTTCCCAATCTGCATGGACCAGAGTTGCATATGAAATGGCACAGGGGGTGTCCATAGCAACACCACAACATTGCCAGTAGAGCTGATTATTAAATATAAACACATTATTTTCCAAAATAACATGTAACAACAGGGATAGCTGTGTAATGGTCCTGCTATCATGTGGACCATGAATCCTGATAAAATGTTCAACCACTTTTATCCCAAACTCACTGGGGATAACTTTAAATACATTCTTCACATCTAAAGTAATAAAAAGCAAATTATCACGTGGAACATAAGAAGACATAAAATCATGCAACATAATTAAAAATGTACAGTGTTTTTGAAAGCATTTGTGATTGGTCTTGTGGGACTTTAATTTTGATGTACTACTTGAATTGTTTAGCTGATGAAGGGATTCCCAAAAGTGTTAACCTGTTTTATTGTTTTATTAAAAGTGAGCTTTAAGCCTGGTGGTATGAGTGATTCTAATCAAGTATATTTCTTCTTTTTATCTACTTGGACCTTTGGTGCATCTCCATTGTTTTTGGTTTTCCACATTTTGATTTTTTCTTCGGAGAGCTCACATGGCGGATGGGACAGCACAACAACTTGAACTGGACTACTGTCCTTTGACTCTGGTATCTAAAACATTTCATGAAAGAGCGAGAAGAGTGGCCATGTTGGACAATAATCCATTGATGAAGGTTAGGTTTTCTGATGAGTTACATAGTAATCTTGAACCTGAACTTGATAATCAGTCTTTTTATGAGTTGCTCACTCCACTTGAGCATGAGCTGTGTAAACTTAAGCGTATGCAATGGCAGAGGTTCCATTTAGAGGCATGCATACACTTTAAAATTATACCATGGGGGCTCCGAGTGTTATGTATGCCTACCTATGGTGAATCATATCTAGATCTATTGGCCCACTGGCAAAAAATTAATATAGATACCAGCTTTGCCTACATGCAGCTGCTCATTAATTTTTTCAAACCGCATGAACAAAAACTCATTAAGTCCATTGAGATGAGACAGACCAAAATTGAAAATAAATTCAGTCATGAACATTATCTCATGAAGTTAGACTCTTTGTACTGTGCAGTCACTTCTTTTGAAATTAAACTACAGCAATTGTAGACCAATAAACTATGCAGAGACTATCAAGATTTTTGTAACGGAAATATATTTGTTTGGCCCAACTTTCTCCAATGGAAATAAAGGGTTACTGATAATGCCTCCTCCAATTCTTGTCTGATGACTGAGTCTGAGGCTGTTCAGGACACACAATAGACTATTAATAGTGGAGAGGAGGTGATTCCTACCAATGATATCATGCAATGTCAACATATACAATCTGAAGCAGATATGCACAGTTTAGACTTTAATAATGGAGCTTCTAGCCTACTCAAAACATGGGCCAATGTTGTGGTCTTTATTATACATTCGTTGACTATGGATAAGGCATCTAAGGATATTATGACAATGAGAGCTATACCCAAGAATCCTAATCTTAGACCAGTTTTTCCCAGCTTCCAGTACCGGTCAAGAATAAATCCAATGAATTGAGTTCACCCTTCAACAGCAGGGGGCAGAAATGCAGGAAAACATCATTCTGACAAGTGACATGGATCATAATGTTTATAACATCTCTAGATTTACTTTATCTTTTGCACAGCTACAATTGTTGAACAAGGGTATGCATTTTGTACTAGCAGTATCTTCAAAATTGAGTGATGTTCATAGGTTCATAGGTTCATAGGTAGGTACTAGGCTATTTGCCCAAGGGCATTTATAAGCCTAGCCAGAGTGTATCAACTTTTGCCATCCCATTGATTAATTAACTGAGCCTCTGTCAAGAAGAGCCAATGAAGTGATCTCAGGGGTATATTTTCTGTTACCCTTCCACTTGTCAAGGGTTTCTCTTGAAGAGTGTTAGTAATGGACTCTGCCTAATGTAGTTAGGAATTTTGTTCCAAAGCATGGGGAGTCTCTGTGACAGGAATCTATCCCTGCAGCATGTTCTATTTATTGTTGTGGTGAGGTTTAGCTCACTACAGTGAGTGGCTCACAGTGAGTTGGATTTCTTTAGGTGAAGCATGTCCATCAATTCTGAGTTGGACATGGCTTTGTAAGTCAGGCATAGATCACCACTGAGTAAGCGATATGCGACTTGAGTACAGCTGGAGTTTTTCCAATTGGGCTGCATAGGACATATGTTTGAGTCCAGTAATCCTCTTGGTGAGGTACTTTTGTGGTCTTTCCAGCTGTTGGAAGTGTCTTGACCTCAGGCTGTTTGGTAGGAATATTTAGTTACAACAAATGCTTGGGACTGGTACTACTACTTCTAAATTGGAACTGAGGAAACCAAACCCTTTTGTACCTCTGACTCATCAGGTTATTGAAACCTTTATAAGAACATGTGAGGATGATATTATGAACTATATAAATTCTGGACATAGAAGTAAGTTTTATAACATGTCACCAATAATGATCTTACCATTAAACCCGCTAAGGGCAGAGCTATCATAGTAATGGATATTGTGTATTTCATTGATAAACTTAAGATTAAGTTAGATGAAATTGACAAATACAAAAAGTAGGGATGAATAAAAATAAAGATACCATAACTGATGTTAAAGCTAGATATGTTGAATCTAAACAAAGTGGTATATTTACTGAGGAGATTTTTAATTTTGTATGGGTGGAACATCCAATGATACTGGAATGTAATGCCCTTCCTAAAATATATAAAAATGAGTCAGATCCACCTTGCTGTCTGATTGTTTCAGGAAGGGGGTTGATCACTGAGTTATTCTCAGTATGGATTGACTCTAAACTTAAGATGGCAGTGGCACTTATACCTAGAATTTTAAAGGACACTGCTTATTTTTTAAACTATGTTGTATGATTTTATGTCTTCATATGTTACACATGATAATTTGCTTTTTGTTACTTTAGATGTGAAGAATTTATTTACATTTATCCCTAATGTGTTTGGGATAAAAGTGGTTGAACATTTTCTTAGGATTCATGGTCTGCATGATAGCAAGACCATTATAAAGATATCCCTGTTGTTATGTGTTATTTTTGGAAAATAACATGTTTATAATTGATAATCAGCACAATTGGCAATGTTGGGGTGTTGCAATGGGCACCCCCTGTGCCAATTCTTATGCAAATCTGGTCCTTGTGAATTGGAAAGAGCAGGTTTTATATACTACGGAACATCAATGGAAGAAAAATGTGATGTTTTTCTTCCTGGTTTGTGGATGACATATTTATTCTACGGTCAGGCACTATAGAAGAATTAAGAGATTTTCTATCCTATTTAGAATCCACTACTAA
The DNA here is from genome assembly GCF_019279795.1 of Protopterus annectens. Classification (NCBI taxonomy): domain Eukaryota; kingdom Metazoa; phylum Chordata; order Ceratodontiformes; family Protopteridae; genus Protopterus; species Protopterus annectens. The sequence goes on along the minus strand of NC_056733.1, from coordinate 799,849,741 downwards.
TTTTTTAAGTTTTACTTTGAATTATTCCATCATTGAAATTGATTTTTCAGATGTTAGGCTTATGTTTGACTCATCCTACCACATCGATACCTCCGTGTTCAGGAAATCCTGCTGAAGGAATAGCATGCTGTTGTAGGATAGTATGCACTCCCAGCATATTTTTAATAATATTGTTAGAGGTCAGACCCTTAGAATGTCAAGGCTATGTACTAGAGGTAATACCTTTGAAATAGAAAATGAATGTCTGAAGTCATGTTTTGTTGATAGAAGGTATTGAGTTGGGGATGTAGGTCATATTATCAATGATAGTAAGAATCTCAGACATACCAACGCAGCCCCATGATTTTCAAAAAAGGGTTCCCAAAATAGAACTACTGTAATGTATAAAAACAAGTCATATGACAAATTGAGAATGTTTGTGAAATAGAGTAGTGATAGTGAGGGGATATGTGATATCATACATGAAAATTGGAAAATCTTAATGGTAGATGATAACATCAGTAATATAGTTGGGAATGTTCCTAGTGTCACTTTTAAACGTAATAAAAATTTGAAGCAAATAATTTGTACTAGTAGGAATTTGGATGGCATTAAAACTGTCTCATCTAAAAGAGTAGTAACTTTTCCATGCAGACACTGTAAAGCCTGTTCTTTTATTACGAACAATAATGTTCTTGTTCATCCTATTACTCAAATTAGACATTCCCCATAATTGTATGCTGACTATTTAACTAAGAATGTTATATATTTAACTACTTGCTGTGCCCCCAATGCATTTTATCTGGGTAAAACTAATTGTAAATGTAAGCAAAGGATTTTACAACATATGTCAGCTGTATGTCTTTGTACTGATAGTAATGCTTTGTACCAACATGTTAGGAGTAATGTTGGTCATTCATTTAAATTCATGGCTATACAAGTAGTTAATGAGAGTCTGCAAGGTGGTGACTTAGTCACCCATACTGAATCCTTTGAGGTGCATTGGATAGTTGAATTATGGGCTGATAGAAGCCCAAGTTTAAATGATGTAGTGCAGCTCAACTCATTTTAAGGGGGCAGCAGCCTTTTATTAGTTCTTAATTGAATTGTTTTTGAAAGCATTTGTGGTTGGTCTTGTGGGATTTAAATTCTGATGTACTACTTAAATTGTTTGTTTGATGAAGGTATTTTCCAGAAAGTGCTAACCTGTGTTATAGTTTTATTAAAAGTGAGCTTTTAGCCTGGTGGTCCAAGTGATTCTAACCAAGTGCACTATCAAAAGTTCAAACAACTCCTAAAAGACTACTTGGCAAGTCATTGGCTCTGCTCCTGCCATACTCCAGGTTACCTCTTCCTGGCTCCCTTGCTACATCTCTCATCCAAAATTTACCAGTATCCTGTTACCTCTAGCCTTCCCACTTATCCCCCTTCATCTCAATGTTGAATTGCTTATATGTTACAACTACTGTCTACTATACCATTGGACTTGGGTTGCCATGATCCATTGTTCTTAACTGTACATGCAACTGCATCGGTGCCAGTGTCTCTGTTAATGCTGTCTGTAAATATGTACTCTCTGTTATTTGAACTTGTATTGTTGTATTTATTCTGCATATAATAATTTGTTTTTAGTCTTGTTCTGTTCTGGAGCTTTTTTTCCCCAGGTCTCTGTTGAAAATGGGCTTTTGGCCCAGTCAGACATTACTCAGTTAACAAATGTAATAAATAAAAAATAAATTAATAATTTATTCTTATTAGTATTAATAGTTGTAGAAAACATTTCATGATATATAAACTGCATGTTATATCACAAAGTAGTCTTGTACAGGGTACAATCAGAGGTATTTTAAAATTTCTGTGGGGTCTTTTCAATGACTGTTGAATATGTTATAGACAGCAAAGTACACAGGTGCTTTTTTCTTAGTTTAAAAAAATATTGAGTTTACACTATCACAATATAAGAAAGTCTGGACAGAAAAAAGTTTAAGTTAATGTAATGTTGGGATCTGGGGCTGCTGCATTGGGAGGTGAAATGTTAAAATGTGCTGATTATATTACATGAATTAAGCAGTACAAACTTGGATATAAGATACATATTATTCCCCAAAGTACAATAACTGGCTTAGAATAGATAGAAATTATATTTAACAGGGGATCTAGTTTTGGAGTCCCTTCTAACTTTGTTAATTACCAACACTATATTACTAGACCTTACTAATCTGAACATACTTTGTTTGCTGATGACATGGCTATTATGTGATAGTATTCCTCACAATATTATAATGGATATTATTTACAGCTGGAGGTAGATGCTCTGAAAATTTGACATGAATATAAATGCCTCATTGTCTGACAAAGTAAAAGCTGAGCTTGCAATGCTTAAGACTTTCTTAAAGCATTGATACACATCCAATAACCATTAAAGTTCATGCAACAATAAAAACTAAGATAAAAATGCTGGGTGATGAAGTAAGAGCTTTCCCACCTACTTGTTAAAAAGGAGAAATTCAAAAAAATTAGTAATGAAAATTATTGGAGAGTTTATAGGGAAGATAGAAATTTCTTTGTAAGGAATAGAAATGAGTGGATAAAATGAAAATAGAGTTTAAAAATTTGACAGAAATAAGAGAAATAGATAAGTAGTAATAGGAATTATTTAGAAGACCTTACAAAAATTAAAGTATTGCAGAATATGGAAATCACAGAATGAGAAATGGCACACCTAAATACTGCAGAAAATCAGAATCTCACAGAACAAGAAGAGGATCAAACTACAGAGTGCTAAAGAGAAAATAAGAGAGTATTTGGAAAATATGCATACATTTAGATAGACTGTTGTTAAGCAACTATTTTTTATAACAAATCTAGAGCACAAAAAAGTAGAAAGGGTTGTTGTCAAACTTACGGACAAAAAAAAATAACCAGATGTCCTATAAAGGCATTAGAGATATTGAAAGCGTTTATGAATTTGTATAAAGCAGAGGAATGTGGAAATCAAGAAAGATCAGAAATGGAAATATTTATGGGAGACTTAATTATGCCAAGGTTAGAGGATAATGAGGCTCAACAAATAAGAAAGGAGATGATGCGATAAAAATAGTGATGTATAATCAATCTTCAGGGAAGTGCCCAGGAACAAATAGTATTCCTGTTGAAGTTTGAAAATTAGGATGGAAGAAAATAATAAACATATGGAAGATTTTTTTTTATAGTATTTTAAAAGGAAGGAAAGGGTCAGAATCTTGGAAGAAAGCTGGGGGAGGCTGTATTACCCAAAGAGGGTAAAGACTCATCAAATACAGATTCATATAGATCCTTTTCAATCTTAAACCATGATTATAAAGTGTTTACTACTGGATAAATGAATGGGAAAGATATTGCCACAATTGGCACACATTGATCAGTGTGGTTTTGTGGAGGGAAGGCACATATTTGACAATAGAAATAAAAGAAGATGAATGATCCAGTGGGAAGCAAAATGTAAGAACATACCGGTGTCGTTGGTGGGTATTGCTGTAGAGAAAGCATTCAACAGAGTAAGCTGGAACTTTATGAGTAAAGCAATGGAAACATTTGCATTTCCTGACAGAATAATAATTTTAATTTGAAGAATTGGTAGCAAGCATTAAAGCGGGAGGGTTACTCTCTGTTAAGTTGTGTTTAAACAGAGGAATCAGGCAGGGGTGATCTCTTTCCTTTTGTTATTTGCTTTATATTTATAGCCATTGATAAAGAAAACAAAAGACTCATCAATTTAAAGATATAATTGATATGATAATCGAGAACAGTTGTTTTATTTGAAGATTATATTATTTTGTAATTGATAAATCCAGAAGAAGACAGTTTGGTGTTGTTGAACATTTTGATACAGTTTTGAGTATTTCAGGGATATAAAATTAATATAGCTAAAACAAAGTCTATAATTATAAATTATGTACCCACACAAGAATTGGTTCAGCAATAGCCATATTTATGGGGACACAATACAATAAACTATTTAAGAATATGGATTAAAAGGCTCATATTATAGTAGCTAATGATATGTTTCAAGAGACTAAAGTGGAAGCTGCTGTTTGTGGATTTGGATAGTAAAATATGAGCAGTGAAAATGTTTTAGTCCCTTTTGTTTTAGATACTAATCAGCCATATTTTTATCAACCAGAGAAGAAGTAATGTAAAATAATTATAATAAAGTGTTGAAAGAATTTATCCGGGAGGGAAAAGGGTGAAAAGATATTTTAGATAGTTGATCCTCCCAATAGAGCAAGGTGGTTTAGTGAGGGGATATTTTAGAACTATGCAGTCAAGGTTCATATACATAACACAAGCAGAAAATTATAATTCAAAGTATTATGATGAAGAGGGGGTGGGGATTTAAAAAAAATAATGAGAAAGTGGGATCTTGGATACATATCCTTGAGGAGAACAACAATAACCATATAGAACATTTTATTCATAAAATTTCTGAAAGTACTCTAAGAAGTAAGTCAGCAGTGGGATGGCAAAAGGAGGCTTTGCCTATGGAGATAATTGCAATTAAGGGGTACAGAAAATAGTCAAGATGGGGCTGGAATTTACTGGAGAAAACTGGCAAAGAGCCAAGGTAATAGAAGCAAATGACTAGAGAGAGAAGGTAACAGAGTGGGATGAGGCCAAGAAGAAGTTTGAACTACTGGTTAGAGAGTGCCTTCCCTACCAGAGTATAGTGAACATGAAATGGAGAGGGTTTCCTAAGTGAAAGGGCTGTGCTGGTAGAGCTTTTAGTTGAATCTAGAACATAACTTCTGTTAAAAAAAGTAAAAATTAGTAAGAAATATAAAATATTCCTGATAACTATAAGAGTCAGTCAGAGGAGGATAGAAAAGATTGAGAAGAGAGACTAAAACTGTAATTTAAAGGGAGCAATGGAAGGACACACGTATGGATTCCAGATATGGAAAAAAGTCCTGAAGGTTTAGGAGTTTTGCTTGAATGTGTTTGCATAGGTATTTTTAAACTGTAAGCAGATTTCAAAGAAATTTTCCTCAGGTAGATTGCAAATGTTGGGGGTGTGATGGGGAAGGAAGATAACTGGGTACATTATTTGAGGGTGTAACATGCTGGCAGATTTTAAAACTTCCCTGCAGCATAGTCTGTCAGAAATATTGGGGGAACAAATGTCACAAACTAAGGAAATTATTCTTTTGAGATGGGACACAGAATCTAAATTGCCTAGACATAGAAAGAGCTTATTAAGCTTAATTCTGTTACCTGCCAAACAATAGACTTACTATTTACTAGAAACTGGAAATCATACTCTAAAACAGTTGTATTTTAAGCATTAAATATTATAATTGAGATAAAATAACTGGAAATTAGATCTTTAGAAAAGGGAAGGAGCAAATTACATATAATTAAATGGAACTTGTGGGAACAGCACATGCAGAATAATGTTCAGGAGGAGGAGTGAGGTTTAAGAGAAGGCAGAAACTGAGAAATGTATGTATTGTTTGACTAAATGAAAATTATTATAAAGAAAGAAATCATATATGTAATGTATAATGTATCTAAATAAAAAATGTTAATATGTTTGTTTTTCTATTAATGTATGGGTGCCTATGGCTTAAGTGACACTTTGATGAAGGTATTTAAAAAAGATGCTGAAATGTTAATGTACTTCTTCTTATAACCAAAAGGTACAGGATTTCATTCCTTTCACCTCCTTTGCCTACTTTGTGACCCTGTGCAAATTGCTTAATGATACTGTGGTCCTGGGCTGCCCTTGGAAAGGGACACTGGTACCCAGTGAGCTTAGCTTGTTAACGAATGTAAAAATAAACTCAGTTTAAATATTACTCTAATTTACTTAAAATGTTAATAAAGTGAAGGGTTTGGCATGAACATGGATTTTTGAAGAAAATAAATAAAACACAGATGAGTGCCATTTTTGACTGACTGTAATCCTCTGTGAATTACTGGATAATCAAAAACTTTATGAGGGCAGAGCAAAAATATGAGACAAAGTCAGAGATATTCTGACTGGTATGATTATGGATTTGAGTGTATTAATTACTTGGATATAACATTGAACAAAAATATGGTTAAACAAGAATTTAGATCTGTTTTACATAGGAAACCCTCTTACTCCATCATATAATTACATTTTAACAGTAACCATCCTTTTATACAAAAAAATGGTGCTCATATCTAGAATTACATCAGATGATTGCCAGTTTAATGTTGAAATAAATAAGCTTATTCAGATGTTTCTAGATAGAAGGTACCCACTTGATATGTTACATGGTATCAAGAATGAAGTTTATAAAAAGTGTGAGGTTAGCTTTGCTCCTCTGTTAGGTAAAGGTTTTGAGGAAGCAACATGTGAAAATAAGATAAGTGAAAAAGCTTCTAATTTTCAACACACAATGCCTATTAAATATGGCCCTTGGACTCAAAAAGCAAGGAAGGTTATGACTGAGAAATGGAAAGTGGTAGTCCTTGACAAATCTATTTATTTGAATTTAGGTGCCAACCCACAATTTGTATACAAAAGGTACCTTAATTTAAAAGAAAAATTGGAGATGACATCAAATAGAAATGTGCCCAGGTCTAATAGAAATAATAAAGGGATGCTTAAATATGAACATTGCCCACAATGTAAATTTATCTTTGTAGGGCAAACTCTACAACTACAAACTTACCCTTACATAGTTAATTATTAAACCCATGTGATTGTAACTCAGCAATGATAGTATACATTGCTTTATGTGATTATTCTCATTACTATTACATAAATAAAATGGCAAGATAGTTGAGAGTCTGGATTTATGAGCATATCTATGATATAAGAACATTTAATGAGATTAATGCTCTTTGTAAACATAAGCTTACTTGCCAAGAAAATAAAACATTTCTGTTGTTTGCATTGGAACAAGTGTTTCCAACTATAAGAGGAGGGTCATGGGAGCTACTATGTCAGTAATCTGAATTAAAATGACAATTGAGATTAGAAGCCAATAAATGGCCAGGTTTAAATGAAGCAATTTCTATTAGTAGTGTTCTGAAGTTGCAAGCCTCAAAATTGTAAACATAGTTCAATATATATTTTTTCTTATTTTTTATTTTTAAGTATAGTAGTTCATTGTACTAAATCAGATGGTATTATTAGACATTTTTACAACAATTTCCTGCTTTTATTAAAAAGATTAATTAAGGTTGTAAGGTGATTTGCTGTACAGGTTTATGTGCATTGTTTAATTTGATATTTAAATCATTGATTTGTAATTGTTTAAATGTTCTGATGAAGCCCCCTTTGGTTGGAATGAAAGCACTCAATGCTTAATGTTTTGATGTGTTAAACATGCTTTATTTAGTGAGAACACGTTGACGTTGTGATTTGAATTCTATTTCAGCAGTTGGTTTGAGGTGATTCAGACTTCTTTTTCTTTATTCTAGTGTGTGCTGAGGGACAATCCCGAGTATTTTGGTTCATGAGCCTGGGGTTTGCCTCATCAAGCATGATTTTCTATTTTTTTCCTCAGTTGTTTTTATCAAAAATGTTAACAACAAAACATTAATATATGACATAGAAATATTATAAAAATGTAAATATCTAAAAGAATACTAATAAACAACAACTAAAATAACTATTTACAGTGGTGTCTACTACAAAACAAAGCTTTTTTAAACAGAAAAAGAAATGTAAGAAGAGTATTTGTTAATTATTAAAGTCTGTTCATCCAGGAGTTCTTTCAATTTCAAGCATATGTTATATGAAGAAGAGATTCTAGATGTTTTTGTCTTGATCATAATTAAATTCAAGTTGAAAAACTTCAGTTGACAAGTACACAAATTCTTTCATAGTAGGAGTCGTCTGATGCTTCCAGTTTTTGGTGATGACTTTTCTTGCTTAAGTTAAGATACTCCTTATAAGAGGCTATTTTATTTTGGTGATACAAGTGGGAATAGGTGTATTAAATAAAATAAGAGATTTGGTCAGCATAAATGTATCAATAAAAACAGACTATAAGACAGAATTCATATTATCCCAATATGTTTTAATTTTATGCAATCGAAAAATATATGCTGCCAGTCAGCTTTCACATTTAGTGTACATCTCTAGCGTCCTATGTTATTAACCATGATTTTCTGAATAATAAAAACAACATTCTTTATATCACCATGCATTTTCTAAACAATAAAAAGTATGAAATGCTAATGTCTGGTATTATTGACTGGCTGCTAAAATCATCAGTTGTTTAACTAAAAAGTGTATAATTTTATGAGGAACAGTAAAACAGATAATACAAAAGTTAACAGAACAACAGGCTATGCATCAACATGCATTTTCAGAATAATAACTACAAAACTGTAATGTCTGGTAGTGTTATCTGTAATCTTCAGTGAGTTACCAAAAAGACATAAAAAATATTATGAGTGAAAGGACAAACATATTAAATGATATGAGGGATGTTCTATAAAATCAGAGACAGCTGAGAGGACTCTCTGACAGTATTCAGTCTGGTCATATATCTGGTTGCCTGTCAAGATTAAAAAAAACTTTCCTCATATTCTCCCTAGCTGATACTGCTACTGCTACTCCCTGCACCAAAATGTGCATAATTCATGGCTGTTCTACTTCTTGTGGTGCCATGACAGCAAGGACAAGAAAGTCAGCACCCCTCTAAAGGCTACATCTTAACTTAAGATGCTTTTCTTTCTTTCTTTTTTCTTTCTTTCTTTTTTCTTTCTTTTTTCCTTCTTTCTCTTTTTCTTCCTTTCTTTTTCTTTCTCTTTTTCTTCCTTTCTTTCCCCCCAAGTAACAAAGAGGGTGTGATTCTTTACTCAGGAAAAAAAAATAATGAATAAAGGTTAGAAAGGTGCCCTTAGATAAGCAACATCTTTGGCAGTTTTTAAGTTTACTTGTGTTAAGGCTGGTCATACTTAGGGTTACGAATCTAAAACTACAATATTTTTATTTATTGCTTAAAACTGACAAGAATGCCTAAATCCCCGTGTAGACTCATAGGTTCAGGACATGCTTCCTTGACAGAAGTCTTGTCTGTCTTTTTGGAGCACTTTCTATCACAATTTCACAATTTATTCTAGCAGAATTTGTGTTGCCTGGGAATGAATGGGTCAGTGAACACCCATCCTGACTTGTGATGGCCATCGCTATGCTGCTGGCACATATCTTTTGAGAAGAGGAATTAATGGATTGACTGGATATTTTTAAAAGAGACATTGGCTAGTTAAGTGAATGAGCAAAAAAAAAATACAAATAAGTCATAGGGCGGGAATGTGGAATGGTTTTAGCATTGTAGTAACTGTATTCTGAAATACGCTTAGTCACCATTTAATAGCTTTATATAATTGTGCCTACATAAGGAATACTCTAAAATACAAATGATAACTACAGGAAATATTAGAGAGTTGCATGTGCATGAATTATGGGATATAGATATTTTGGGATATACATATTACACTGTATAAAGTTTTTCAAAACAGGTGTTATATTAAGTATGACAATTGTTGTAAAAGGCTAGATTTTTATGAAGTCCCTTGAAAGTGGCATCATGTGCCCAAATTTACACATTATCACCAATCTGTATGCACTATAATATCTAATCCATGTACACCACAAACTTGCACTGAGTTTTGAAAAAAAACACTTTGGCAAAGCTTCCCAAAAATGGCATCAGATACCTACTGCATCAAGTATGTAAGACAAGAAATAAAGAAGAAATAAACTGTTACCTATTTAATGAAATCAAGTACAATGTGTTTAGAAGAAAGAGTGGTAGAAATGCATTTATTTGGTTATAGTTTAATTCTGTTGATCACTTATATGCGCTGAAACTTTTAAAGGGTGACTCATGAAGGTGTTACGTGAGTCATTCAAAGTAATTTGTTATGCAGGTGAAATAATATGTCTTTGTATTTACTTCCTTCCTGATGTGTTACTTAATATACTAAACTGTGTGACTAACCTTTGCTTGAATCCTGAATAAAGATTTCATAGCCTTCATTTAAGTAAGATTCAATCAACTCTGCTTTGTAAGAAGTATCATACTGACTCATTTTTCTTTTAAGTGTCCTTTGGGGAAAATGAAAACAAATTTGACTTTTTATCTGAATTCTTCCAACTGAAACAATTTCCAAGGCTGCTACATCTCAATGAGAGTGAATCTTCTTATTTATAACAATCTCAGAGAACAAGACTAACTTGCAAAAAAAAAGCATGCTCTGAGATGCAGATTATGTAGTGATGAACAGAAAAGGTCTCCCATATATGGTGTACACTGAATCTAATAAACTGGAAGAAAAACAAAAAAAAACAGTTTGAAGAAAACAAAAATACAAGTCAGCGCAATGAAAAATAGCACATAATCCTGTTTAAAAGTAAGTATGACAATCTAAGGCCACAAAACAGGAAGGTGTAAAGCCCTGACTATAACACAGGCATTTCAGGTTCATCTATGCCCTAGGGCAGATAGCCTAGTATGAACCTATACCCCGGGTATCACTTCTGTGTCACTGTTAAACAGAGGCACAGTATACTAACCTCGAAAAAGGGCATAGCAAAATTTATTTAAGATGGGTGGTGAAAGCCAAACATACTCTGGCTAGGCTTATAAATGCCCTAGGGCAGATAGCCTAGTATGAACCTATGAACCTATCTGGTAGCCTAATTTCTGGATGGACTGTAGCTGAGGATGATGGGAGTGAGTTGCGAATGTTCAGCTCACCCATCTTGGAATAGGGTGCTTACTACACCACTAACTTCACCTGGTGGATTAACACACAACAGGTCACAGGTATGTAATAGGTTGCACATGCCACTTAAACCAGTAAGGAATGCAGGGGTGTCAGAAGGTCCACTCCTAGGGAATCCCCATGAGCAGCACAGGTACAGAGAATTGTGAGGTTGGAATCACTCCCATCAGAATAAGTTTCACCTCTACACTCATCTCTTGTTGCAGTGTTAACTAAATGGCCAATACATTCCCACTTTACTTCTGTAGTAATGTACTTCTGCATACTAAATGTTTTCATGTGGGGCCATTGTCTTCATACAGTATTTTTTGCATGTGTTCTGAAAACATAGCAGTGGGAATGAATGGGTACAGGGCAGGGCACACAATATTTTGAGTTTCTGGTTTTGAAATCTAAAACAGAAGGCAGTGGAAGATGCATCATATTTGCCTAATCAATTCTGGGATGCCCTCCTGGTGGTATATAGGCCTATATTCCTTTGTTCTAAACTTCAATAATCCTAACCCTAATATGAAAAATTCTATGTACACATCAGTGTCTATAAGATATTATTATATGTACACATCTTTATTTCAGGCACTATACCATCAGAGAAGTGCTTGACATATTAGAAGAAGATTTTTCCATGTAGATATATACACTGAGCCACCGGACGAAGAAAATTGATCAGAAGAAGATAGCATGGATGAAGAGAGGTCTGTGAGCATCAACAGTCTCAATGGCAGTCAACTCAGTGCCCATGGGCATGCTATAATTACACAGAATGGACAAACATGTTATGTGATTGATACAGTGGATGGCAATGAAGAATCCTTGCCTTCTGCTGAAGAGGAAGGAAATTCTAAAAATCAATGACAAATAAAGGAAGGCGAGAGTTCCATTATGCTGCAGCCAACAGCAACATCTGAGTCAAAAAGCAGAACCAAGCATACCAAGGAAAAACTCAAAGGATCCAGTCATGACAATGGCAGAGAGGAAAGTAAGCCCACTATAAGCAGACAATGGAAAAGAACTGTTTCCATATGTTGTGATGAGGGACCAAAAATAAGAAACACACAACAGACAAAGTCTATATCAACCATGGAAGATTCCTCTTCCTCATATGAAGAGGAAACAGTCATTACAGCATCTGAGGGACAAGCATGGTGGGTGAAAAAAGACCTGAAACCTCATTTTCCAAATTTTGATTTAGGAAATCAGCAGTTCCCAAGAAATGTTGATCCAGTTTCCCTTTATGAATTGTACTTCGATGAAGAGATATGCAGTTACTTGGTTGGGATGATAACCCTTTATGGACAAACAGTAAAAGGTAGTCACAGTTTTGAAACAGACCTGGGTGAATTATGTTGTTTTCTGCCTATCTTGTTTTTTTCTGGATATCTGGATTTGCATGCTGGTGTACGCTGTGGGAAACTGACATGGAAACTTTTATTCCAGTTGTTGCAAACTCTGTGAGGCATAATCGCTTTGAAATGATGAAGTCATATTTACACTATGCTGACAACAGCAAATTGAATCCTAGAGACAAATTTGCAAAGATGCACCAGCTTATAATTATGTTGGGTGATCATTACAGGAAATACTATATGCTATTCTAGAGCAGCATCTCTCAATTGATGAAAGCATGGCTCCATGTTTCAAGAGACATGGCACCAAGTAGTTATTAAAAAGAAAACCCATATGGTTTGGGTTTAAATTTTGGTGCCTCTGTGACTGATTGTGATATTTGATCCAATTTGAGTCATATCGGGGTGCATCAATTGTACTAAAGTTGGTTTCTGTTTTACCAGCAAATGCACTTTTCCAGTCATATGCTAACAGGTTCTTCTGCTGCATGAAGTTACTGAGATGACTTTCTTCCATGGACTATGGTTACATTGGAACTGTAATGACTAACAGGTTTGAGAATTGTCCAATCATGCAAAAGAAGAGTTTCAAGGAACAAAAAAGCAAACGTTCCAATTCCTTGGTAGCTTGGAATGATAACCGACTTGTCATAATGATTAACAGTGTTGACCTTGTTGAGTCAGTTGTGTCTGCCCAACAATGGATCTCCACCCAAAAATGCAAAATGGCCGTTTTTCTACCAAACACTGTAAAGAAGTACAGCTTGTACATGGGAAGAGTTGATAGAATCGATCAGAACATTGACCATTATAGAGCTGGAATAAGGCCAAAGAAGTGGTGGTGGCCGGTTTTCCTTTTCACCATTGACACTAGTCTGCATAACTCCTGGCAGCTGTATCAAAAGCTGAAAGCATCAGACACCGAAACTCTGGATTATCTTGGCTTCAGAAGGAAGGTTGTTGCTATATATTTACAGAAGTATGGCACTGAGGCTTCCAGAGGTGGAAGACCAAAAAGCTCAAAAGACCTTACTAGCAGAGTGCCCCAACAAGTGAGAAAAGATGGCATAGAGCATTGGATAATTCCTGCAGAAAAGCAAAATAGATGTGCAGTCTGTAAGAAGAGCACAACAAAAATTTGTGTCAAGTGCAGAGATAACTTGCATGAAGCATGTTCTGGAGACTTTCACATGAAATAAATGTATAAAATGTGCGTTAACCTTTCTGTCCATAGTTTTCTTCATATTCCTAATTCATGTACCCATTCATGCTCATTGTTCCAATTTTGGAACATAACATTTTACAAATATGCACGTTTTGTAATAAATGGTCAAAATGACTGTTCAGACATTAATTTATACTTGATTTAGAACAGGTTTAATTAAACTTTACTGGTAGAAACAATTTGGGCAAAAACGGTGTGTTTCTGAGTAGTATCCTACATCCCTACTGTAAATGGGAAAGTCATGTGCTATTTAGTATTCAATTTTGTGCTAATTAGATGTCCAGATTTTTGGCTGGATGTACCTACTTTTCAAGGGCATTTCTAACTATTTTCACTGTCTGCAGGTTGAGAGGTATGGGTTTAATACATGTTTTGCAAACATCCTCTCATTTATGGAAAATTTCTTAGGAACATTTTCAAAAATGGGAAATTCAGGTTTTTGTATTGGCAGCTCACCGCTCACAGATGGGATTAACAAATATTTTTTTATGAACTAATAAAGCACAAGTCTTTTTCACTTAACTATCCAGTGCCAGTAGGACACGAGTGTCTGACTCCTCTCACAACCTGCATATGATGTTATGCTGCAATAAGGCATAAAGGATTCACACCTTATTGGACCATGGATAATAACCTGGCACAACAGAATACTAAGACGCGTTTCACAAAAAATGCCATGAATGTGGACCTAGCTTAGCCTTATAATACTGTAGTACACAGAGCTCTGTGATACTGCACCAAAATAAGTGAAAAGACAGGCTTATTAAGCAACTTTCTGACATCACAAATGTGAGTAAGCTTTCGTTAAGCACCTCTCACTGTTTTTAATCTCTAGTCTTATGCTACAGCATTAACACCACAGAAGAGTGTTGAGAAGCTGTTGAAATTTCATTCAGACCTTTTCAGAGACTACTTGCCACTCTTCTGTGGTGGCCACTCTCAGTGTCACAGTGGTAGGTGTGCTATGCCTTTCAAAACCATAGAACACTAAGAGTGAATATGTTGTTTTCTCTAACTTTTGTAATAGTGGGGAGCAAGTAAAAATCTCCATGCACTAGAAAGAATTATGACCTGATCAGTCCAATCTTAATCCAGGTTGCTATGTATTTGTTACATGGTCATCAACATCCACCTCTCTAGCTTCACTCTTGAGGTGAATTTCTTTACAACCATATCTTGAACACATAACAACCTAGTTAAAATCAGTGACCTGATTATAATCTTCTATCTCGTCTGAATACAGCACTGTAATGTAGCCCAAAGATACTTATGAGATCCTTGTTTATGGTGACAAAGGACTATCCATGTTGTGTGCAATGATATATTATATTAAAGAAACAGCTTGGATCTATGGACACTTTTGTTAAAAGGCTCCCAACAGCCATTGCTTGTCATGACAGGAGTACTTTTTATGTGCTTTACTGCATATAAAACTAATTTTATCAGGAACTCCACATTGCACAACACCACTTAATGCAAATAGTCAAACCCAGAAAAAAGAAATAGTGGTTTTCCAGTTCGATTCTCAGCTGGGGTGCCTTCTGTGTGGAGTCCGCATGTCTGTCCTGCATTTGCATGGGTTTCCTCCGGGTATTCTGGTTTCCTCCCACATTTCTGAAAAACTTCTCTAAAGCAAATTTCACACTCCTCAAAACCGAGGTGGAATCCGTCAAAGCCCCCGGGCCTGTTGAAAATATGGCCCAGACTGCAGAATCCTTTATAAACGCATTCTATGAACACCTTCAGGAATGCATGGATCATGCGATCCCAAATAAAACCAAGACCCAATCCTCCAAAGGCAGACGTCCTGTCTGGTGGACCCCATCCATAAACAAACTATACAATAGAAGGAGGAAGCTACTAAACGATAGAGCAAAATCCCAAAAAGGGAAGGCATCACTGATCAGTATTAGCAAAAAACTACGGGCACTTATAAAATTGTCTAAGGCCAGCTTCGAGAGAAAAATTGCACAGGACACTAAGGATAATCATAAGGCTTTCTTTAGTTATGTTAGGAACCTGGGTGGTAATTCCCAGATATGCTCAGAATTAGTCCAAAATGACAAAAAATACACCGAACCCACAGACATTGCCAACATCCTAGCTGACAGGTTCAGCGCAAACTTCTCCCCCCTTCCCCACCAAAAGGGCAAATATCTATCCTAGCAGAGTGCTGCCCCCCTGACATCTCAGATGCTCAGGTAAGAGCCGCCCTCTCCAAAGCAAAAAACACAGCATCAATGGGACCAGGCGGTGTCCCGGGCTGCATCCTACATGAACTCCAAGAAGAGCTAAACCCAAACATAAAACTACTGTTCAATCTCAGCCTTATTACAGGATATGTGCCCAAAGAGTGGCATACAGCAACAGTGGTCGCTCTCCATCAAGGTGGTGCCTCAACGGATCCTGGAAACTATCGCCCCATAAGCCTGACTAGCTTGGTCTGCAAAGCTATGGAAAGGATCATCATGGACCTCATAAATAAAGATATTGGGGACCTACAGACACTGGATCCTACCCAGTTCGGCTTTGTTAAGGGCAGATCCTGCCTCTTAAACCTGGTTGATTTCTTTGAAACAGTCACTAGGCTATTGACGAGGAGAAGGTGGTCCACACAGCCTACATGGACCTCGCAAAAGCCTTCGATACAATACCCCACTCTGGCATTATAGATAAGCTCACCAGCTTAAATATAAACCCCTATGTCACTAGATGGATTGCAAACTGGCTCAGGGACAGAACCCACATGGTTAGAATTGCTGGAGCCATGTCAGACTCCAAACGAGTTACAAGTGGTGTCCCACAAGGCTCAGTCCTGGGACCTCTCTTGTTCGGTATATATTTCTCGGAGGTACAGGCCAACACGGAAGGACTGTGCTGACCAAGTTCGCAGATGACTGCAAACTGGGTGCCATAATCGACTCTCCAGCCAACACAAGCATCCTCCAAAAGGGCCTCATAAAAACAGACAACTGGTGCCAGAGCCATGGCCTCAAGCTAAATGCCAAAAAGTGTATAGTCATCCCCTTTGGCAAAAACAAAGTGCCCACAAATTACCACATAGGTGGTAATCCATTAAGTACAGAAGAAGTAATTAGTGACCTGGGGACCCAAGTTGATAGCAATCTCTCATTTGACAACCACGTGACCAAAGTGGTTAGAAAAACATTTTACATAGCCCACCTAATCATGAAGGGATTCACATCTAGATCAGGGGAGGTCATCGTGCCTCTTTACTCATCCCTCATCAGGCCCATAATTGAGTACAATGCCCCTTTTGGGATGTACCTTACCAGACACCTGCAGCAACTGGAAAGACCCCAAAAGTACCTCACCAAGAGGATCAAAGGGCTCAAACAGATGCCATATGCTGCCCAGTTAAAGAAACTCCAGCTCTACTCAGTGGAATACCGCCTGTTCAGAGGCGATCTGTGCCTGATGTATAAAGCCATGTCCAACCCGGAATTAATGGACATGCTGCACCTCAGAAAATCCAAATCCCATCGAGCTACACGCTCGAGACACTTGAACCTCAGCACTGAAATAAATAGGACATGTTGGAGGGACAGATTCATAACCCAGAGGCTCCCTTCAATCTGGAATAAAATCCCAGTTCAGGTTAGGCAGAGTCCCTCATTGACTCTCTTCAAGAGGAATCTTGATGAGTGGATGGGAGATCGTAGGTTTACCCCGGGTATCACTTCTGTGTCACTGTTAGACAGAGGCACAGTATACTAACCTCGAAAAAGGGCATAGCAAAATAAATTTAAAATGGGTGGCGAAAGCCAAACACATTCTGGCTAGGCTTATAAATGCCCTAGGGCAGATAGCATAGTATGAACCTATGAACCTATGAACCTATTTCAAAGACATGCATCTGTGGCGTTTCTCCCTGGACCTCGGCTGAAAATAGGTTCTCTCCTAGTTGTTCTTTCCTGGTCAGCAAATGTTAAAAAAAATGTCAAAAATAAAATAAAAAATATATGGGTGTTTGTGGCTGTGTATGTGTGTGTTAATTCCAAAATAGATAAAATAGATTAGTACATTTTTTTTTGTACAGGTAATTAGGCAATCCCGCACCAGTTTACCATTATTTTATTTTTCTTAAAGGGTAGGAACATTAAAGTACTAAAAAAAATTAAATGCTTGTTTTCTAATTAAAAAAAAAGTAAAGGAAAATATAACATGCTGTTTTCATAATAAAATGGGTGGGACCCAAGATCACACTCTCCAGACTTTGTTGCATTAAGTTGCTCTCAAACTATAAACATTTTCTAGAACCTCCCTTAGGTATTGGAATACAACTTTTGCCTCCATGTACAGAGTAAGTTGGCACTTTAAGTAACAGTTATGTGCACACATTTGGCATTGCCAATATCTGATTGATTCTTTAACTGCTGATATGTGATGAAATAGACTTACTATCTGACTGTTATCTTTCTGCATGTAGTCTGATCCCTCATAAAACAATGCCAAATGACTGCCATTTTAAAAAGAAAGCATTTTCAAACAAAAAGTGGGCCTCCCTCCCCTGAAACAGACATTAGACTCCACAGAGAGGTTCTCATCACCATTTCAAAAACTGTATCTTATTATTCTAAGTGTTAGAATGTGACATTGGGCAGCCTGAGACAATGACCACATTTGGAACTATTCATGGATGAGGCAGCCTCAACGTGAACATTCTATCTACATGGCAGTCTCAACATGGACATTCTATCTACATGGCAGTCTCAACATAAGCATTCTATATACATGGCAGTTTCAACATGAACATTCTATCAACGTGGCAATCTCAACATGGACATTCTATCTACACAGGAGTCTCAACATGAACATTCTGTCTACTTGGCAATCTCAACATGGACATTCTGTCTACATGGCAGTCTCAACGTGAACATTCTATCTACGTGGAATTCTCAACATGGATATTCTATCTACATGGCAGTGAGGGGTGGTGGGAGAGGAGCTATACATTTACTGTGTGTGCAACATTACACAACTCTGATTATGAAACACAATGAGGGTTGGAGAACCTATAACTTGTACTTCTTCTGGGATGTTATGTGTCTTGCTCACTATGAGGTCTAGTCATTGCAAATAGTTAAACAATGTACTGGATTTTGTTTTAACTAACCAGCAGTGTGAACATTGGCTCTAGGCGATAGTCACTATTGATGTAACACCCTGACCCCATGTACAACATGGAAAAATGGTGTTAATGCCGATGTCAAATCTAACTAATATATCTATGACACAGGTTACCAGTGTTACATGATGAGGTCACAGGTAGATCCAGATGATGCAATGTGGACTGCAATATGCAGTGGAAATCGTTTTCATGAAACCCACCCTCAAACTCTGCTTGTTATAACAAACAACTATAATAAAATACTCTCAGAAAGAGTGTTACAGAGAGTAAGCAATTGAGTAAATAAGTAAATAAGCAAATAAATAAATACATATCTAGATCCCTATAACCCAGAAGACACAGGTTTGAGTAATTGTCCAGGTGCTAGAAGATCCAGTCAGAGAGAGAAGCAGAGAGGTAGTTCCCTGCTCCTCTGTCTCAGGCAACAGTTTGAAGTGATAGGTGATAGGACATGTCTCCCAACAGTTTGAAGTGTTTCCCAACAGTTTGAAGTGAATGGTGATAGGACATGTCTCCCAACAGTCTGACGTGATAGGTGATAGGACATGTCTCCCAACAGTTTGAAGTGATAGGTGATAGGGCATGTTTCCCAACAGTCTGAAGTGATAGGTGATAGGACATGTCTCCCAACAGTTTGAAGTGATAGGTGATAGGGCATGTTTCCCAACAGTCTGAAGTGATAGGACATGTCTCCCAACAGTTTGAAGTGATAGGTGATGGGACGTGTCTCCTGGTGGTGAATCTCTGGTGGAGAGCAGTGACCTACTGGGAGACATCTGCTCAAGATGGCAGAGTAGGACTACCAGAGGTGTTTACTTTACTCATGGAAGTGATTTGCGCCCATTGCATTGCCCTCCCCTCAGCACTTGAGTGGCATGCAGATAGGATATTAGGGCACAGCATTACAAAGTCTCCTGTTGGCTGCCTGAATGATGGTTGTATAAAGATTGGCTGTTGCACAGTAGTAAGTGATTGGCTAGAAACACAGCAACCAGCCAGATGGATGACAGGCATAAGGGCATCAAAATAATTCAAACATGAAAATAAATGTCAAATTAGTATATATTTGCTGAATATACCATAATATAATCAATATATTTAAAATCACATCATTTTGTATTTGATCGTCTTGTGATATATTGTGGTAAGACAGAATATATGTCTGTGAATGAGAGGGATGATAGAGAAATGTTGAGAATGCAAGGAGTAGAGGTGGCGAACGTGGATGAGTTTAAATAATTTGGATCAATAGTTCAGAGTAATGGTGAGTGTGGAAGAGAGGTGAAGAAGCGAGTACAGGCAGGATGGAGTGAGTGGAGAAGAGTGTCAGGAGTGATTTGTGACAGACGAGTACTAGTAAGAGTGAAAGGGAAGGTCTACAAGAGAGTAGTGAGACCAGCTATGTTATATGGGTTGGAGACAGTGGCATTGACAAAAAGGCAGGAGTTAGAGCTGGATGTGGCAGAGTTAAAGATGTTAAGATTTGCACTGGGTGTGACAAGGGTGGACAAGATTAGGAATAAGTATATTAGAGGGTCAGCCCAGGTTGGAAGATTTGGAGACAAAGCCAGAGAGGCAAGATTACGTTGGTTTGGACATGTGCTGAGGAGGGATGCTGAGTATATTGGGAAAAAGATGCTAAGGATGAAGCTACCAGGTAACAGGAAAAGAGGAAGGCCTAAGATAAGATGTATGGATGTGGTGAGAGAGGACATGCAGGTGGTTGGTGTGACAGAGCAAGATGCAGAGGACAGGAAGAAATGGAAACAGATGATCTGCTGTGGCGACCCCTAATGGGAACAGCCAAAAGAAGATGATGATGATTTATTGTGCTGCATTATACTAAACCTCAAATGTATTTTAATACTTTGCAGGAAATCAACAATCTGGTTAAAAGAGACAGAGCTATACAGGCACTGGATTAAAAATTGTTTTAAAAAATAGAGTGTGAACTATTTATTTAGTCTCACCTACAAGTGGCTGATGTTCAGTTCTCCATGTGTTTCTTCCAGTACCATTTATTGATGTTATAATTCCCCAATCTCATTTCCTGCTTTTCTACTGGAGGTGTAAGACAAGTAGTTCATTGAGCCAGTGTGTTAGCTGTACCAAGGTATTTCTTTTTCTTAACAATTGTATGACCATGGAGTTACAGATGTTTGGAGTGTAAAATGCTTGTCCCTTGTAAAAACTGGCTGATTATTGAGCAGATACAGTGTAGCGGAGATGTGTTATAACTCACTGAGCAGATACAGTGTAGCGGAGATGTGTTGTAACTCATTGTGATCAACCTCTTAATGCTTTGGGAGGTTTGGAGATGGTTGCTTATGGGGAAAACATTTAGTCATAGAAATATGTATTGAGTAGTGCTTTAAATGCGAATGTTATCCGCAATTATACTTTTACAGTGTTACTTTCTAAAATGCTTTTCATGAATAAAAGATTAAGTACGGTCCCATGGTGGGTTAACCATAACTTTATCAAAGAAGCTATTACAGAAATTATGTCAAACTTTTGTGACACAATGAAGTGATTGAGTACAAGCATTGTATAAAATGTTTTGAACACAGGAATTTTGTTTCTGCCTCTCCTCAGATTCTAGCCTTCCTGCACAACATATGCATATCATATTTCAATATTTCCAACAAACTATAAATCATAGCAATATATCTAAAATTATGAAAACAGACAAGGAGATAAAAAAATAGAAGTCACATCAAGAAACTGGAAACCAGAAATTCATACCTGGTTTGGCATCTATGTCTCTAATGGCCACAGGTAACCTGTAAATGGTTCACCTCAGAGGCCATGCTTACACTTATCAAGGGTATCGGAACTTGTCAGAGATTTGGGATGCATGGCTAGGCTTAAAGGGCCCTTGTGGTCATTAGCCTAGTAAACACCTATGAACCTATGAAACTACTGTATAAAAATGTTTTTACATGCATCCACACATATAAATTTAAAAGTGGTCTTAGGTGAAATGAAACATTAGGTAAACAACTACAAGGTCTCTCACTAAGTGATAACTGGTCTCCACCGCTGCACCCACCCCCCAGGTGATACACCCTAATCAGTTAATATTACAAGCATTAACTCTGGACAACAGAGTTACGCCAGGCATCTGGTTCTCTGGAGTACAATTTATATATATTTTTCTTCCGTTTCATCCAGTGATGGCCTTTTCAGAAATCATGAGTAAGGTAAGAAATTCAGAAATCTTTTTACTTTTAAAGAAGACAAAACATGTCCAAGGCTTAATGTTCAAAGAAGAAAATAGCAGTTGCCCATAAATTATGAAGACAGCCCTTGTGAGGGCACATAAGTCATATATTGGGATAGTAAGGGGAAATAGAAACCGACTCATAAACACGCACATCTCATGAAATGCAACGTATAATTAACGGAATTAGCACATCTAAGAATCATTCAGTTGTACAATGGAAACGACTGCATGCCTTTCTGATCTGTGCTACTAGGTAGCACAAGGATCTTACAGACCATACACAGACATATATTCTGTTGGTAACCCCCCCACTCCAAGACAAATATAAACATATGTACATTAACAGCTCACCAGCAGACAGGACACACACACACACAAACACACACACACACACACACACACACACACACACACACACACACACACACACACACACACACACACAGAGACACAAACACACACACACACAGACACACACACAACTAAACCTCTTATGATGACAAGTAAATTACAGCTGCTAGAGTCCTCCTATGCCATGGATATGTACTATAGCCAGTCATTTTTAATAGTACTGTATAACAGAGACATTTTAAGAGTGTGTGTGTCTCATAATGCATTGTTTCTAGAGATTAATTGGAGCTGCAGCTGGCTCATTTGGTACCTGGTGCTAGTCCCTTGTCTGATGTCCCTCAGTGCAAAAAAAAAAATGTCCATTCTCCAATCTAGGAGAAGCACTAGAGCCTAATGCAAAAAAAAAAAAGTACCCCCAATATGACACTCCTTCCTTCTCTCCCAAGGAGGAGTGTTAAGTCCTAACACCCTTCCACTATGTTCAGTTCCTCTCATTTATACGAGAAACACAAAACTGGAATACAAAAAAAGGATCTGCAGGTCACATCCACTGACACCTTGAGGCAGGAGGGGCTGCCCCCTTTGATCCAACATAACTGCATTTCTAAGCTCAGCGGCTAGGGTGCTTGTGATGATTGAACCCTTATCATATCTATTGAGCTGCCATATTGTACAAACTAATTATTAATGTTTTAGATAAAATGTTAATGTGTCTTTATGTTTCTGACACTGCCATTTGACATTACTGGATAAACAGAGGCACATGTTATGGCATGTTGTCAGAACCAGGATATTCACAAATTAATCTCAAAAATGTCTGCTAGGAAAACCATGTTGATTAGTATCTGCCAAACGGGTGGTAAGCCATTTTATGAAATATTATTACAAGCATTTATTTACCAGAAAATCCCAACTAGGCAGAAAAAATAATCTGCTCAACAGAGCTGTGGCATATGAAATAGGCTAAAAAGCCAGAATAAACAAAGTCAGTAAGGTTAAGCTGGTCTGATTAAGTGTAAAACAGTAAATATTAAATTAAAACCAGATGTTGTTCCATATGCCTTAATCACACCCAGGAAGGTGCCATTTCATATGTTGTTTAAAGAACAGGTAGCACTTAAATGAATGCAAAGCCATGGCATAATAGAAAGTGTGCCGTATCCAACTATGTAGTGTTCTCCATTGGTCACAGCACTAAAGAAAAATGGCAGCATACAAATAGTTGTACATTAAAAGACACAAAATTATGGCAGTGTGAGAAAGGTTCATTCTATATACATTAGAAAGTATAGCACCTGGGCTACCTGCTGATAAAGTGTTTTTCCACACTAGATGCTTTTAGTGTGTTCTGACAAATACCTCTAGAAGATGAGATCCAAAAGCTGACAGCCTTCACTAATTCATTGGTAAGATTCAGTTTCAAGAGAATGTAATTTGCTATAACTTCAACTCCTGAAATCTTTCAGTGTAAAATTATTGGCTTGCTCAGCAGGCTTGAGGGTATTGTTATGTAGGACATCCTCACATTTAGTAATAAAGAAACACGACTTCAGATTAGAGGCAGAGTTCCAAACTATTAAAAATTCTGTGCTAAAGTCAAATCAAGACAAATGCTGTTTTGGAAAGACTGAGCTAAAGTATTATGATGACAGCACTAGTGTAATCAGAAGAGATGCAAACAAGCAAAAGATCCAAACAAAAGCAAAATTACAAAATCTGTCTTGTGTGGCTGAATTAAGACAAACCCTAGACTTCTTCAGCAAATTCATTCCAGATCTCGCAACTGTACTACGTTCATTATCTGAAAAAAAAAAAGATGTAAGCTGGTCTTGGGAAAATGCTCAAGTCCAAGCATCCAGCTAAGAGCAGTCCCAGTGCTAGCATACTATGATATGACCAAACTAACAGCGGTGAGTGCATATGCTAGTAGCTATGATTTAGGTATGTCCTTACTTCAAATGGATGGATAAATGTAACCTCCTGCTGTCTATTTCTTTGGAATATTAACTAGTGGTGAACAGATGTTCTCAAATCATGCAAGTGTGCCTTGTAACTGTGTGGGCATGTCAGAAATTCTTCAGACGTGTATTAGCGCATTTGAATTTCCAAGTCCAAACTGACCACAAACCCATGGTTCCACTGATAAATTTATACAATCTAAGCAAAGTACCACTAAGATACCAAAATCTGTTAATGAGACTAGGAAGGTACGCTGCTGGAGTGATACATTTGTCTGGAAAACATTTAGTTGTAATAGATGGGTTACCCAGAAATCCTATATGTGACCAGCTATTATCAGATACTGAAGAAGACTGTTTTGATGCTTTTTATTAATACTTCACAGCATGATAGATAAGCAAAACAAAAACTCATGTACAATTACTAAAAACACAGAAGACGAGCAAAAAAACTTAATAGTTCTAAACATTAAGAAAGATCACAACAAACACCTATCTAGCTAGAATGATAAGTCTTCCTCTACACCCCCTTTTCTTCACCAATGCCTAATAATTATCAAAAACATTAAGAGCGCATGAGACCCCAATTAAGCTATTTTGCAAATGATAATACTCCAGTGTTTTATCCCACTTCCTATTAATCACTTGTTTATTGTCCTTTAACTATTGTATACAAAGCATAGTGCAACAGGTCATAATATTGTTTTTCTCAATATCTTCCTTTTTCCAACTTATATTACCCTTCCATGCTTTAGCTATGAGGCTTCTCATCCATCCTCCCAGAAAAGTATCAGCAACTTTTCAGCAAATAGCCATTCAAATTCCTCTACTCCCAATCAAGATAGACAAAATTCCCACCACCAAAACATTTGTATCTGACTTGCCTCAGACTCCTACATCTCCACCACTTCTACCTGACAATATGCCAGCCCTTGAGAAACTGAGCAGGAGTCCTGAACCATCTGTGAAGCCATTTCATATGGTGATCCAAATCTGTGGTAGAATCCTTAATGTAGCACTTAACCTTAAACATCAATCTCTCTCTGGCAGGCATGCTTTACCAACACTTTATACACATTACTACATGCAAATTTCCTTTTAACTCTAATCAACTCACAAGAAAACTCCCCTGTAAAAACTAATTCACTTCTTCCAGAAATCACTTTAACTTTAAATGTCCAGAACAATTGCCTGAATGCCTGCTTGAATTGCTCAGACTGGATCCATGCTGTCTTAGGCATTTGATACCTTCCCTTAAAAGTTTGCCAATTATCTAAATACATTTCCTCTCCCCATATGACCTTAACAAGTGCTCCACTATGTAACCAAAAACGAAGCACCAACAACCATTAGAAATGTAAATTCTCCGGCACAATAAAGGCTATCCTTCTGGTGTAAAAAATGTCCTTGCAATGTAAGATAGAAACTGGCAGGCAACTCGGAAGCTTTAAATACTTTATTCCACCAATTCAGCACATACGAAGAAACAACACGAACCAGCACTCCATACCATAGAACAGTTGAGTTAAGCGCTTTCGTCTCCTTCCAACGGAGACTTCATCAGAATAAATCTTTTAATTAACAATAGTTTTTATATACTAACATCAATCAACAATCACCCTATAGGCTAATAGTAAGCCTTAAAGGTGTAGCGCTGCAATACCTTGTGTAACTATACTTAGTAAAATGCATTTCTCATATAGCATGTTTGCACATTATTTGTTCCAGGCATGCACATATACAAATAAATACATAAAAAGCATAACAAATATAAAAAACAACTACTACCCCCCCCCCCAAGTCAATTGGTATATGAGTATGTGTAAAAGCAAAAGTCAGGAACTTTAAAAACATCAGTGGCTCAAGTTGTCTTAACCAGCTTGTCTAGATAGTTTGTGTTATAAAGTGCGACTACAGTGGCTCAAAGATTTCAGGCAAACTTGAATTCATGTTAGCTTCTGCATACAGCTAATAGGGACCAATATTTAAAAAACGTGTTTAAAAAATGTTTTTTTAAAAAATATGTATTTATAAAATACTAAAAAATACTTAAAATCTAGCATAAGTACATCTAACAATGACACCCACTCCATCATCAGCAACATAAACATCCTGACCAACATGAATAGTTTTTTATATTTGTTATGCTTTTTATGTATTTATTTGTATATGTGCATGCCTGGAACAAATAATGTGCAAACATGCTATATGAGAAATGCATTTTACTAAGTATAGTTACACAAGGTATTGCAGCGCTACACCTTTAAGGCTTACTATTAGCCTATAGGGTGATTGTTGATTGATGTTAGTATATAAAAACTATTGTTAATTAAAAGATTTATTCTGATGAAGTCTCCGTTGGAAGGAGACGAAAGCGCTTAACTCAACTGTTCTATGGTATGGAGTGCTGGTTCGTGTTGTTTCTTCGTATGTGCTGAATTGGTGGAATAAAGTATTTAAAGCTTCCGAGTTGCCTGCCAGTTTCTATCTTACATTGCAAGGATATTTTTTACACCAGAAGGATAGCCTTTATTGTGCCGAAGTGCTCCACTATCCTAATTCCTCTCATTTATCATTGTCCCAGTATATAAGCTGCTCTGAAATTTGAATGTTGTAATTATTCCAAAGACCCAATTGTAGTACACTAAATATGGAATGCTTCAAACTAAATTGTCCTGTTTCCTCTCCAAGTAATTATTAAGAACTTTCTCCTCATGTGGTTCATAGGTTCATAGGTTCATACTAGGCTATCTGCCCTGGGGCAATTATAAGCCTAGCCCGATTCTGTATGGCTTACGCCACCCCTTGATTTGAGTATACTGTGCCATTTTTAAGGTTTAGTTTACTGTGCCTCTGTCTAATAGTGACACGGGAGTAATCCCTGGGACAAACCTACCATCCCCCATCCACTTATCGAGATTCTTCTTGAAGAGATTCAGTGAGGTGCTCTGCCTCACATGAACTGGAATTCTATTCCAGAGTGAAGGGAGCCTCTGGGTTATGAACCTGTCCCTCCTGCAAGTTCTATTTATTTCTGTGCTGAGGTTCAAGTCCCTCGAGCATGTGGCTCTAAGGGATTTAGATTTACTGAGGTGGAGCATGTCCATTAATTCTGGATTTGACATAGCTTTGTATGTTAGGCATAGATCGCCTCGAAGTACGCGGTATGCAACTGAGTAGAGCTGGAGTTTTTTTTAACCGAGCAGCATATGGCATCTGTTTGAGACCCTTGATCCTCTTGGTGAGATACTTTTGGGGTCTTTCTAATTGCTGCAGGTGTCAGGTAAGGTACATCCCAAAAGGGGCATTGTATTCTATGATGGGCCTGATGAGGGATGAATAAAGGGGCACGATTACCTCTCTTGATCTAGATGTGAAACCCTTCGTGATGAGGTGGGCTATGTAGGTCTTTCTAACCACTTTGGCAATGTGATTTTCAAAGGAGAGATTGCTATCAACTTGGGTCCCCAGGTCCCTAATAACTTTCTCTGTACTTAATGGGTTTCCGCCTATGTGGTAATTTGTGGGCACATTGTTTTTGCCAAAGGGTATGACTATACATTTTTTAGCATTTAGCTTTAAACCATGGCACTGGCACCAGTTATCTGTCTCTGTGAGACCTTTTTGAAGGATGTTTGTGTCAGCTGGGGAGTTGATTATGGCACCCAGTTTGCAGTCATCTGCGAACTTGATGATAGTCCTCCCACGTTTGCCTGTACCTCGGAAAAGTATATACCGAACAAGAGTGGTCCCAGGACAGAACTCTGTGGGACGCCACTTGTGACCAGTTTCAAGTCTGACATGGCTCCAGCAACTCTCACTCTGTGCGTTCTGTCTTTGAGCCAGTTTGCGACCCATCTTGTGACATAGGGGTTTATATTTAAGCTGGATAGCTTATCTATGATGCCCAAGTGGGGTATTGTGTCAAATGCCTTTGCAAGGTCCAGATAGGCTGTGTGGACTACCTTCCCTTCATCTATGGCTTTGGTGACTGTTTCAAAGAAGTCAGCCAGGTTCAAAAGGCAGGATCTGCCCTTGACAAAGCCAAACTGGGTAGGATCTAGTGTCTGTAGGTCCCCAATGTCTTTGATTATGAGCTCCATAATGATCCTCTCCATAGCCTTGCAGACTAGGCTAGTCAGGCTTATGGGGTGATAGTTTCCAGGGTCTGTAGAGGCTCCACCTTTGTGGAGTGGGACCACTGTTGCTGTACGCCATTCTGTGTGCACATATCCTGTAGTGAGGCTGAGATTGTATAGCTGTTTTATTTGAGGGATTAGTTCTTCTTGTAGTTCATGTAGGACACAACCTGGGACACCATCTGGTCCCATGGAAGCAGTGTTTTTTGCTTTGGAGAGGGCAGCCTTCACCTGAGCATCTGAGATGTTTGGGAGGCAGCCCTCTGCCGGGATAGATACTTGCTCTTTTGGGGGGGAGGGGATGGAGAAGTTTGCACTGAACCTGTCTGCCAGGATATTGGTGATGTCTGTGGGTTCAGTGTATTTTTTGTCGTTTAGAATCAACTCAGAACAAGTCTGGGAGTTGCATCCCAGGTTTCTAACATAATTGAAAAAAGCCTTATGATTGTCTTTGGTGTCCTGTGCAATTTTTCTCTCGAAGCTGGCCTTGGAGGATTTTATGACGGATTGTAATTTTTTGCTAGTACTGATCAGAGATACCTTCCCTATTAGGGATTTTGCTCTATCATGCAGTAGCTTCCTCCTTCTGTTGTACAGTTTATTTATGGCAGGGGTCCACCAGACTGGACGCCTGCCTTTGGATGATTGGGTCTTGGTTTTGTTTGGGATAGCATGATCCATGCATTCCTGGAGATGTCCGTAGAATGCATTTATATAGGATTCTGCAGTTTGGGCTGTAGTTTCCACTGGCCCTGGGGCCTTGAAGGATTCCACTTCGGTTTTGAGAAGTGAGAAGTTCGCTTTTGAGAAGTTTTTCACTGTGGTTTTCTGGGCTGGGGTGGGGTCGGGATGTGGACATCCAGTGAAATTAATTTATGGTCTGATCTTACCAATGAGGGATATACTTCTGGTGTGGAGCATAGAGTCCCCATGTTGGTAATGATCAGGTCTAGTATGTTGTCCCCTCTTGTGGGAGTGGTGGCTAGTTGTTCCATAGCATTTGAGTTTATAATTTCCAGGAATCTTTGGGCTAAGGTGCTGGGGCTTGAGTAGTGCTCACAGTCAATGTTTGGGTAGTTGAAGTCACCCAATATAATGGTGTTTGGAGAGATCTTCATGTTCTCCACTGTTTTCAGGAAGGCCGAATGGGATTCCTGACTTTGAGAGGGTGGTCTGTAGGATGCTATAAACTGAAAAGCAGTCTTGCCCACTGTTAGTTGCACATGGATGGTCTCCGATACTTCGTGCAATGCCACTAACCTGGAGGTGTGGATATCCTTGATAAATATGGAAACTCCCCCTCCTTTTGTGGTTCGGTCCAGGTTTTTGGGCCGAAAAGCATGATACGAGGTATAGCCTGGTAGTGCTGGGGTGCTCTCTGGAGCCTTGAACCAGGTTTCTGTCACTGCACAGATATCGATGTTCTCCATACTGAGGAGAGCTTCGAGTGCATGCATCTTGAGGTTAAGACTTCTGGCGTTTAGCAGCATTACCCTTAGTTTCTTGTTCCTTGTGCTGTCTATGGGGGTGGGTTTGACTTTTGAGCCTTGCCTAAAAGGCACTATGGGGTGGCAAGAGCCTTTGCCAATATCCGAAATCCCAGTGGTGACAGGTGCAAGCCGTCCCTAAGCGAAACAACGTGGCTTGTCAAGCATGTCATCCCAGGCTGACAGACACTGGATCCCCTTTGAATGACACCAAAATTTTAGCCAATTGTTAAAATCGATCATTTTGTCTTTGTACTGTGGCATCATTCTAGGTGAGGGTAAGATGCTGCTCAAGGTCAGGGTCATACCAGCCTGGGCTACATGATCAGAGAGCTCCTCTATGTCTCTTTTCATGTAGTCCAGGGAGGTACGTCTCAGGTCATTCACACAAGCATGTACAATGACTGAGTCATATTTGTATTTGCTTTGGAGTGACCTGAGTGCTTGCGTTATGTGTCGGATCCTATCACCCGACAGGCAGCTCACAGTGACCTTCTCTTTATTCAGCCTGGTGAGCGGGACGTCAGTGTGTCTGACAATAGAGTCACCTATAACAAGAGTATCAGGTGTGTTATTCAGCCTTAAGGGCTGTGGCTGCTTGGCACACCAACTTTGTGGGTTATATGTTGTGTGTGTTTTGTTTTGAGGTAGCGTTTGCTTGGATGTCTGCTTTGGAGGTCTCTGTTGCTTAGGTAGATTTTTATTTAGAGCCTCCGAGTATGTTTTTGTGTATTTATGTGTTTGGTTCGCTGATGTGGTGGGACTATGTGATACTGGAATTGTGTTGTGTGAGGTTACCTTCTCCTCCCGACTGGTTACACCAGTTTTGAGATGAGAGAGCTCAGCCTCCAGTTTGGCTAAATAGTTGCATCTCTCACATATATTTGAACCTGTTTGGAGGAGGAGAGGGTTGTCCGTGTACATGAGACAGTTGTAACATTGCCTCAAAATTCCCAGATTCACCAGCTGGACTGGAAAGGAAACCATTGACTGACCTTTGGACATGTTAGAGTAACAGGGAAACTGAATTTAAGACGGACCAATAGAGGACAGGGTAATCGTAGAGAGTATAAGAGTAAGTAGTGCTTATGGTTTAATAGTGCTAACTTGTAGGATTACTTAATTGGACCAGTGAAGGGCCTTAGAATGAGAATATGGTGTTTAAATTGAGAGATAGAGCAGTTCTAAGGGAAAAAGTGAAGAGCAGACTTTGTGGAGCCAGGAATAGTTTAAACTCAATTAGGCGGCACTGCCCGTTGTTGCGCTATGCTCAAAAACACGCAAAACCGCGCAAAAGAGGGTTTTAAGAGAGGAAGATGAAGGAGTTTTGGAATTGACCCAAAATGGCCAATAAAACTACAGTTTCAAGTCAGTAACCACTCCCACAGGGGCAGGCAGGCTGCTCAATGTTTTTCACTGCCACTGATCAACAGAGAGACTTTCCTTTAGCCCAAGCAAAAAATGGCCTCACAGAAACTTACACACAGTTCAAGAACAGCAAGCCTGTAACTGAACTTTTTTAAATCTCAGAAAAGTGGGAAAAAAGCAAGATTTTTTTTGTTTTTTTGTTTTTTTAGAGATAGCAGAGGTGTGTAGGGGATATCAAAAGAAAAATACTGTAACTGCAACTGTCAGACTATATATATATATATATATATATATATATATATATATATATATATATATATATATATATATAAAAATTAGCATACCCCACCCCCCATCTCCTTGGCAATCTTAACCTACCTTTTGTAATTCCACTACCCCTCCCATTCCATACAGATTTATCACAAATGTTTTGAATCTTCCCAACCACCTCATACAATTATATAAAACCCTTGGTAGAATCATCATTTGAATTAGGTCAATCATTTGAATCAAAGTAAAAACTCTAGAACTCTAGAACTCTAGAAGACCACTTCGATAAAAGAACTGAAATTTTATCGTACAAATCTAAATAATTAATCCTAACTAGGTCTTCCTCCATTTCCTCCATTAACAGACCTAGGCACATGGCCTCTCTCTTCAGCAAGATCCACTCCTTACCTTGCCTATACATGTATCTTCCCTTCCCTTTTTCTGGTTCATGCTCCAGTCCTGGAGCTCATCCTCTTCGCTAAAGTACCTTCCTCTGCTACAGCTCTGAGCAAGATTCATGTTGCATTCAGACTGGGCTTCCATTGCTTCTTTGTACAATTGACATTATCTATCCCTTTCTGTTCCTCTGAGATCCTGCTGTGGAGCACCTTGACTAGGAATTGCACAGGGGTGCCAAAGCCTGACAAAATCCTGCACCATCTGCTGAGAAGAAAATCACCTCCTGTAGCCTTCCACAAACATTACCACAAATCATTACCATCAGGAAATCAAGGCCTTCTGTTTTAATTAACTCTGGGCCACAATGAAAGCCATCCACTTCTTGTACACCTCCAGAGAATAATCTTGATAAATTCAAATGGTGTGTCTCTCTGTTCTCACAGCTTGCACCAAGTAAGTGCTATTTAACATCTACTCTTTTGTAGACTATGAATGAAACTTAACTAAAACATGGCTTGGGTGCAGTCCCCATGCTATTCTGCCTATCTACTATGAGGATGCAATCTATCTCCTATCCCATCCCAATTGATGCATTAAGTACTAGGTAAAGCTTATTGTAGAAAAAAGTTTGTAATTCTGTCTCTTCAACCAGCTCTTGAATGCCATACATGGGGAGGTTAGCTCTCTATTGCTGCTTTTGAAGATCATACATGCTACTTTGAAGACTAAACACCATAGTTTCAAGCATTTCAATTTTTTGCTGCTGCTGTGCAATCTTATTTTTATTTTGTAAAAATGTTGTATTTTTGACAGCCCCAGATGAATAAAGCTAGTATTATCCTATTGCTTACGAGTCCAATTCCTTAATTCCCACATTTCCAATGAGGCAGTTTGCAGCATTGCAACCATTTGTTCTGTGATGGCTGTCCCCTGGCCCAGCAATCAAGGAGCCTCAATCCTCACCACTAACACCAGGGAGGGCATCTCATATAAGAGGAAAGGGTAACAAATACACACAGTAAAGTACAATTTCCCTTAAGTGCGCACAGAGATCAGTCAGTATGGGGCTGGTTGCTCTCTTGCTCACCAGGTCCCCAATAAGACTCCCCACTGGCACAGCTATAGGGTCCAGATCTCAGCCTAGCTGGCAAGCTAACCTCCAGTACCCTCTCTGACTCTCCAGTGCTTTGTGTCTCTGCCCAGGTGGCTGACACACCACACACACTTTGAGATAAGTATTTATACAGCTTCACAGACACTCCTGGGAAAGGCTGACACAGATTCTCCAGCTGTGCCCCTTTATCCAGACTATACAGTAGTAATTTCTGCCACCACCAGCTAATACTTATCAGCTACCCAAAGACCCGTAAAAGGGTGTCCAATTATTACTGTGCAATATTATTATCCAATTAGTAATGTGACTAATCAGTCAAAGGCTTATTAGAGTGGCCTTGTACAATAAACTCTATAAATATGCAATGTACTCTAGAGGTTACTTATCTCTACACAAACCAGCCACGGGTAAAAGGTTTTTAAAATATTTAATAATAAATAATTAAAACACAAGACAATACTACTACACCACAGTGATATCTAAGAGTTCAGAGATCACACAGAAACTTAAAACAATACAGCAGGAAATTCTGATATAACAGAAAAACACTTAGTCTAACTTTCTTCTAAGTTCCTAGCTATTACTACAAGAAAAGATACTTCTAAGATACTACTTACATAAAGAAAGCATAAGGCAGTGCTGAGAGTTGGATATCAAGATCAAAATGCTTACAGTGTGACTCTGAACAATAGTTTTTAAACTCACTAAAATGCATCTCTGCTGGCCCTTCCCAGATTATATCATTTTGACACTTAGGTTTTCCCAGTGTACACATTACACCATTTTGATACAGTCTGGAGTTCCCAGGCCAAAATACTACATTATTTAACAATCTAACTCCTGCTCAGAAAACTACAACAATAAAAGACATATCACATCTACACTCTAGTAATTATTATTTAAGTTACGACAATAGAAAGAATGCGTTCAATTAGCCTCTTTGACACTACTATCTAGATCAAAAGGGTATACAAGACATAATTTTAACTTCAAAAGAACAGATGAAATGCTTGGCTTAGTTTTCCTTACAGCAGATGGCAATGCTGCTACAATCTTGAAGTTCACATTTTCCAATGTTTTCTTTCATTTAATAAACAAGGCTGTATTTTACATTTATATTTACAAATGCCAGAATTATGTATCAAATTCTATTTGACTAGGATGGTAGCCTTTGCCCATCTTCCCCCAATCTTCACATGCTCCATCACTGGTTTATCAGAATTGTCCTTAAACATTTGGCTTGATGCTGAAAATTCCATTTATCCCTATCCCACTTGTACACTAGTCTAAAATTAAACCTATATGAGCCGAATGGAAATTATTTACACAAGGGCCCTTAGAGCAAATAAAATCTACTCCCCCATGTTAGGCTGCTTGCCACTCCCCTCACCCCCTGTACCAAAGACGACTCTGCCAACTATGTGCAGAACATAATACATAATGACTGCAAAACCCATAAATGCCAAAAGACTAGTAAAGCTAACATCAGAAATGACAACGAGCTACAATTATTCAACATGCTCAGCCAAGTTTCTGGATACAAGCAAAACATCTCATGCATAAATACTATACATTCAGAGCACAGCTATCAGAGCAAGATTGTTTGTTACTGTATGTCTCCACATCACAGTAAGGTAAAGAGCTATGCCAAATACACAAAGGTCATCAAGGTGTTACAAAAGACTGAGAAAAATCCAAAATGTCAGTATGGTGACCAAACATTAACCGAGACATTACAAAGCTTGTGTAAAAGTGTCAGCTCTGTACTGGTTATAAATCATCTCAAAGAAGATGGGCATTAAAACTGATTTCATTACAACAGGGTCCTTGGTAAAATATTGCTTCTCATTTGTAGGAGTTTAAAGGCAAAAACTACCTCATACTTGTGGTCTGTAACTCACATGACATTGAAATAATTACATGTACCAACTATAGCAAGCCAACAAAAAATATCCAGGTACAGAAATATGTTCTAGAGATATATAATTCCCATTGCACTAGCTACATACAGCCAATGGTGTACAGTTAGTGTCAAATTCATTCCAAGCTGATTGGCAGCTATGGTTTTATACATTGTATATCAAATCATCTTTATTGGTAATCAAATGGCAAAGCTGTGAAAGAAGCACAAACAGCTAAAATATTGTAAGACAACCTGGTCTTCACAGAGCTCTCATCTGATGTGGAGCTACTCCACACTTTGCTACAGGAGTGAATCCTTTTCAGCTAATGCCTGGACGATGGATAAGGACTAAAAGGTTAATGTTAGAGATAAAAACTGAGCCTAAGATTATTTCATACAATGCAGTTAAAGAAAATAACCAATGAGTTAAAGCTTTGTATTAAAAGTTCTGTTACAAATATCAATCTGCACAGCTACTGTCCTTTCAACCAGGCCATTCTCTGTGCCTCAGGTCAGAGGGGAGAAA
>NC_056733.1:799804543-799809543 GCF_019279795.1 Protopterus annectens | reverse complement strand
TATAAAGAAGACAAACACTGACAGGAAGGTAGTATGCAGGGTATGAGGAAGGTATCAGGGGAGACATCCAAGCATATAAAGAAGACAAACACTGACAGGAAGGTAGTATGCAGGGTATGAGGAAGGTATCAGGGGAGACATCCAAGCATATAAAGAAGGCAAACACTGACAGGAAGGTAGTACGCAGGCTATGAGGAAGGTATCAGGGGAGACATCCAAGCATATAAAGAAGGCAAACACTGACAGGAAGGTAGTACGCAGGGTATGAGGAAGGCATCAGGGGAGACATCCAAGCATATAAAGGCAAACACTGACAGGAAGGTAGTATGCAGGATATGAGGAAGGTATCAGGGGAGACATACATGCATATAAAGAAGGCAAGCACTGACAGGAAGGTAGTATGCAGGGTATGAGGAAGATATCAGGGGAGACATACAAGCATTTAAAGAAGGCAAGCACTGACAGGAAGGTAGTATGCAGGGTATGAGGAAGGTATCAGGGGAGACATCCAAGCATATAAAGAAGGCAAACACTGACAGGAATGTAGTGACACATAAATCGGAGTAGAAAAAGTGAGGAGAGCCCACCAGTCTGACACAGAGGGAAACCAAGCTGGATGTCAGTCATCTCCATGGCTGCATCATAGCTGGAAACCATCTCTGGTAGTCTGATCAATGGGATGGGATGGCTGTGCAACTCACTCAACTATACAAAGGATGGACTATGGTGCTAGTGCAGGCATCCAGCCACCACTCTTCCTAGGTCCTCACCACTCACCCTTATTCTCCCTGTGTGACCCAGTACCCCGACACACACATACACACACACACACACACACACACACACACACACACACACACACACACACACACACACACACACACACACCCACGCACCCCCACACACACACACATAAACACACTTCATTCTTAGATGAGGAGGAGACTTCAACCCACCAACTCCTGAAACTTGGCCACAGAGGCCACCAGCAAGTCCTCAAGCTAACTTTCCATAGACTTACCTTCATCACCCTGCAGACATGCAGACCTGGAGACTGCATGGGACCCAGTGCTAGGTGCAGTGACAAGTACAAATTGCAGTGGGTGACTCTTAACCACAGCTGTGCCTATATAAAAAGAAAATAAATGAAGAAATACAAAATAGGAAGGCAAAAGAAAAAGAAACAAAGCAAAAAGTGAAAAAAGAAAAAAAAATCAGCAACAACAAAATCAGAAACAATTACAAATGATTAGTGATGTGCATTACACTTTGCTAAACTAGTAACATAGTGTCAGCAATATATCGCTGCTTAGAGATACTACTTCACCTCTTTTGACAGACCATCCAGTCTGTTCATATTGCTTGGAAAACATAAGACAAACAATAAACACAGTAGCATAACCCTGACAGAAATGCAAAATACAGCTACAGGTTCTAGATCTAATGTACAATGTCAAACTAAGAACAGAATGTTTACAATAATAAGGAGATACCTTCTTACTAACCTCTTCTTTCCACTTAACACTCTGGCAAGCTGGTGCCAGGCATCACTTTGTAAAGGGGGCCATCTTACATCCCCAACAGGTACTCTCATGGTCCATGTGCAGCAGGTGGAGGTAGATCTTACACTCCCTGCTACACCATGCAATAACCTGCTAAACTCAGTGCATGAAGACATGTCCACTCTGCAAGTCTAAATCAGGACTAAAATGGTAACCTAGTGTGTACAGCCTTATGTACTGGATATCATGTGACATGCACTGACAGACAGCATGGTAATGCAATGCACATTAACAATAGTGTGAAGCAATTTAACAGTAGTGCATCCAGGCTTCTCAGTGGCCATACAAGCACGCACTCTCACACACACATGCATGTGCATACAAACACACACACCCACACAAACGCACACATGTGTGTGCAAACACACACGCACACATACACACACACACACACACACACACACACACACACACACACACACACACACACACACACACACACACACACACACACACACACACACACACACACACACACACACACACACACACACTATTTGCTATTTCTCAGTCCAGGAACAGGAAGCAGAAAACCGTAGCTCATACTATAGGTGATAATACAGATCATGTTATTGCCATGATTTAGAGACAACAATGTTAAATCCTCTCATTAGCATAATTGCTGTGCTGCAAAGCCCATTTTAGTATTATAAAATCTATGTTCATAATATTTCAAGAGATTATGTCATGACAAGCAACTTTTTTTTTAAATTGTACATTATCACAAAACTAATAAACTTGATATTGAATCACTTATTATAGCTTGTACAGAAGCAGCCAGAAACAATCAAAAACATGACAAATAAGCACGTAGCTTAGCGAAGCAAAATATTCTGGATATCACAGTGTTGTGTCATGTAATGAGCGTCAGGACTGTAGCAAGTACTCAAATTGTATGAAACATCAGGGGCAGTAATAGAGCAGAGGTGTGTGCAGGGGTAATACTTCATAGGACAAAACAAAAGTGAGAAACGGTGTTTAACAGCAAGACACGGACTGTTTAATAAACGTTAGCGCTTTCGGAAGAGTTATTACTCAACCTTCTTCAGACAAACTGTCAAAAACACACAGCTTTCTATTTAAATACACAGCATTAATGATCACAATCATTATTAATAAATAATTCAATTGTGCAATTATCCCACAAATTTAAAATTAAAGTAAACGCATATAAAAAACTCTAAAAAAAAAAAAAAATATATATATATATATATATATATATATATATATATATATATTGATAAAAGATACTCAGAAATCCCCAAACTATAAAATTCCCACAATCACTAAATTAAATATATATGTAATATGTCTTATTATTACATGCTAATGACTAAAATTACACATTAAATATCTATACAATATTAAAACTCATTACTAACTTTAATAAATACTGAGCTATAAAAATACTGACATAACTACTCAGAATAATAAACAGTAAGCAATCCCCATAGGCAGATAAATGTAAAGAACATTATGAAAATATATGTACATATATACAATTACTTTTTAAGAAAATTTTTGTAAACACCTTTTCAGGAAAAATGCTATACAGCCACTAGAAAAGGAAAAATTAAAAATTTTTATTACAGTGTATTCAATGTAGTATATTATCTACGTAATGCTTTTAGTTTTAGAATACATTTGACAGAGGCAAATTCATTCAACCCTGGGGGAAGATAAGAAGATGTTCTAATTTGCCAGAACACTTCTTGTTCTTCAAGGAGCAACTGCCATGGGCCACCCCTTACATTAATCTGTACTTGGTGTAGCACCACAAATAAGAATGCATGATCTGGATACTCTACAATATGTTTTGCAAGAGCATTAGTTAAATCTGTCCTACCCATGGCATACAGATGTTCATAAATTCTTTTTCTTAACATCCTTTCGGTTTTTCCTATATAGAAGGAAGGACAATTCTCACACAAAGCAGCATACACCACCCCTTTTGTTTCACAATTATGTTTACTATTCAAGTGATATGCTTTCCCCTTAATTTTTACTTTATCACATGGCATAATATATTTACATTGAGGACACCTGCCACATTTAGTCATACCGACAACTTTAGCCTTGGCTTCACCCATTTCAACTAAATTCTTGAGATTAAGCCCTCTTCTATAAGTAAATTTAGGTTGCAAACCAATTGATTTACACAACGCATGATCTTCCAGAATTAAACTCCAATTCTTAACAATAATATCTTTAATAACTTCATAATCCATGCAATATGTAAAGAGAAAACTCAACCTAGAAGACTTGTTGTTACCCGTGTTCAAGGTGTTCATGTCAGCTTCTCCTATCCTTTGCATAGTACCTCCACCAAGAAGTAGTTTAAAGTGCCCAGATTCCCTCTTAACCTTAACTTCATTCATTATCTCAATGGTAAATTTATCCAGGTATCCTCTATTGGAAAACATTGTTTTTATGTTATCACATTCACAAACAAGGGTTGAGATAGGTGTTCACTGCTATTGCCGAAGTACAAACCTCGCCCCTATCTCAACCCATGTTAAAACTCCATTCCTAGGTTGCCTTTTGGAGTTCGATATTGCCATGTTCGACTTCCCGTGTTCGAACAAAGTGCAGTCAACGGAGTTAGATTCAAAAATTTGATAGTAAACCATTATCTGTATGTATTTACATGTTCCACTTACAGAAGATTCATCACAACAGGTCAGGACATGCTTGTGGTAAGCAGGCCACTAGTGGGTGATGGCACCATCACGTGGTGCAGTAGGATGATACAGTGGCACTTTCTGCAAAGCTAGCTAACAGTGGAAGGCACAGTCACATCAACAACAGCTGAGGTGAAAGAAGAAGGGCCAGATGAACCTCTGGCATTGATGCTGTTTATTTAAGGATGTGCTATCAGTGTCAGTCCTACCCACAGGTATTACTACCACAGATGGCATCAGAGGATCATGTTCATTCTGTGATGCTTGCATCCAGCATAGGACAGAGATGAGTATGTGATTACTGCCACCATAATTCAAGACATTGTCAGACCTGCATGTCACCCCAAATGTTAATCAGTAGATGTGTAGGTCATTGATCCAAGCACAGATGAACACTACTCACACCATGGCAGAGATGTCAAGTGCATTCCAAGGTTTGCATGATGAACTGCAATTGCTTCAGGGACTGTGGGACATCTTTCAGTACATGCAAAGATATGGCTTTTAGGGACATGCTATAGTGTAGTTACACCTCTGAAGGGTCTTGCTGGTTCAGGTAACAGCTATGTTCTGTGACTAAAATGATGCAAGCATCTGGCTTCCATGGTTGTGCTATGGGAGGATACAGATTGCACAATCACATCCCTGGCTTACTGAAATGAAATGCACCACTCCAAAG
Source organism: Protopterus annectens (assembly GCF_019279795.1). Classification (NCBI taxonomy): domain Eukaryota; kingdom Metazoa; phylum Chordata; order Ceratodontiformes; family Protopteridae; genus Protopterus; species Protopterus annectens. The sequence goes on along the minus strand of NC_056733.1, from coordinate 799,804,621 downwards.
AGAGATTTGCTATCCATGCTCTCCATGCCTGGCTTAGCCCATGGGTGTGGACACTCCTATAATCATGGTCAATGTTCT
>NC_056733.1:799664543-799799543 GCF_019279795.1 Protopterus annectens | reverse complement strand
TGTGTGCCTGTTTCATAGATCGGACTACAGTGTGGGTAAGGGACAATTCCTTTTTCACCACTGTAGTGTGATCTCGGAGTGAGAATAATAAAGCATGGGGGGTGGGGGGGGCAGAAACGTAGATTTTTTTTTTGAACTACACATACACGGAAGCACTTTTCGATGTTAAGTGCTTTCGTCTATGTGTGTTCGATGTTTTGTGATTCGAGTATATGCTAGTCGAGCATGTGTCCTAGACTATACATATATATATATATATATATATATATATATATATATATATATATATATATATATATATATAGTGGTTAGCATTGCCACCTCACAGCAAGAGGTTCTCCGGTTCGATCCTCGGCTGGGGTGCCTTCTGTGTGGAGTCTGCATGTCCTCCCTGTGGTCGCGTGGGTTTCCTCCGGGTGCTCCGGTTTCCTTCCACACCCCAAAGACATGCTGTAGGTGGATTGGACACTCTAAATTGGCCTCTCTAAAGTGGGTATGTGTGCCTTCTGTGGAAGGTTGGGTGCCGGGCTGGTGACTCGACACCATAAAACTCCACTGCCAATCGTGAGCGGACAAGGTGATCCACTGTGGCTACCCCTAAATGGGAAAAGCCGAAAGAAGAAGAAGAATATATATATATATATATATATATATATATATATGGGTCTACCTGAGAACGTCGACAGCTCAGAACGCCGACAACGAGAACACCGACGCCAGAAGATCGACAACTGCGAAGACCGACGGATGAAAACACCGACGCTGAGAACACCGACATGGGAAAAGGCTGTGTAAGTATGCGGTAGTGACGGACGTTAGGGTGCGAGTAAGGTAAGTGTGCGATATTGACGGTCTGTAGGGATAGGGGTGGGTTATGTGAGTTAGGGTTAGGGCGCGGGTTAGGTAAGTGTGCGGTAGTGATAGTCTTTGGGTTAGGGGCGGGTTAAGTGAGTTAGGGTTAGGGCGCGGGTTAGGTAAGTGTGCGTAGTGATAGTCTTTGGGTTAAGGCGGGTTATGTGAGTTAGGGTTAGAGGCCGGTTAGGTAAGTGTCGTAGAGATAGTCTTTGGGTTAGGGCGGTTAAGTGAGTTAGGGTTAGCGCCCGGGTTAGGTAAGTGTGTGATAGTGACGGACCTTAGGGTTAGGGTTTGGGTTAAGGTTGTAGATAGTTGTGTATGTGAGGTTTAGTGTGGGTTTGTAAGGATTTTGGTGTGCTTGTGTTGTGTGTGTGCTTTTTGGAGAGTGGATTTGTTTTGATGTGCTGTCGGTAAAATGGTTGTCGATGTTGTGGCTTGTCGATCTTGTGAACTGTCGGTTATGTGGTGTCGGTAAACTGGTTGTCGATGTTGTGGCTTGTCGACGTTGTCAGGTAGACCCATATATATATATATATATATATATATATATATATATATATATATATATATATGTGTGTGTGTGTGTTAGAAAAGTATGTATTTAAACATGTATAAAGTGCTAGTTTAAAAGCAAGTAGTATATAATGCATTTTATTCTATTTACAATATGGCAAAAAGAATGATTTTACATGTAGTGGCTTGAAGCTTGAAACTGCAGTGTGTTTGAACTCTGACCCTGGCAGTAGCTAGCCCAGCAAGTTTATGTCTCTCATCAATGATTATCTGCTGGGTCGGCAAAATTAAATGTATAAGGCATTGAATATTCTTGTTTCTTCCTCTGAGATAATTGACCTTGTGAGTATATCAGAAGATAAGACACAGCTGCTCCGGGAAGAAAGGAGAGGCAGATTATCAGAAAGAACCGGCCATTGTATTCAAGCTTGCCTGAATCCTTGAGGAAATGTAACATTTACAGAAAGACATTATAATGAACCAGGTGCTTTGCAAGGCTGTATTATTCCCATGGGAAAACTTTTAAAATGTATAACATCAGCTTTTTCTTATGAATAGAATATTGTAGACCATAGTGATGTAGGTGCCCTGTGACTAACCACGTCAGTAAGGTGGGCACAGCTCAAATGTAAAGACTATATAAAATCATGTACTTCCTGCATCATGTCAGACAAAACTCTGTACTTGTATGGTTTTTTGCCTCCTGGTGTACACTAGTAAACTTTTGCATCTGAGCCTCCTGAGTTGTAATTTGTTTTTATTTAACAGCTTGGTCCTTCTTAAACCGGAATTCCCTTGGTAAGCTGCAGGTCAGAGTGTATCGGTGGTCGAATACTGCGCAGGAGAAGTTACCAAAAACGGTTCTTCTTGAAGCACAAAGACCTCCGACTGAATTGTCGTTTTAAGAGGCTGGCCACTTTCTGATCTGCGGCCGAAGAGCGGTTTCGAACTGGTCGACCCAGGAGGCTCAGGTAGGAAATATTTGCCTTTTTTCTGTTTTAGATCAGGGACTAGGTTACAGTAAATGTCATTGTCAGAGATTTGTTATACAGATCAGGGACATAAGGAAATTACTGTATATTTTTGTCAGAGATCAGGGAAACAGAATAAGGCAGGCAGTTATTCTAGATAAACTGTGTAAGGAACTGAAATACCACGTGGTGAAAAAAGGGTTACGTAACATTTTTTTACAATGGGAAATCAGTGCACTAAAAAATCGCGAGATCCGCCCCTAACTGATGACGCAAAATATATGCAATTACAACGGGCTGATAATGTAAGGTATTATACAAAATGGGTTAATAAATACGGATTTGATGGTAAATTAAACAAGATCTCATTAGTTAAACTTTTAAAACAGCTTAAATCTGACGCAGAAGGTCAGGCAAAAAAGCAACGACGATTAGGCATTCCTCAAGCACACAGGTGGATTGAGGAAGTAAACCGAAGGGAACAGAAAGCTAAAAATACAAAAACGTTATTTTTAGATAAAGAGGATAATAATACAGTAATAGCAACGGCCCCTCCCCCTCCGCCCCCTCCAATGCCTTTTTTAGGATATGAAGCAGGAGAACAAGCTGGTCCACCTCCACGTTATCCTGAAGTTACAAGAGTACTAAAACCATTTGTTAGAGATCCTATTGAAACTAGGTCCCAGACACGTAAAACACTAGGGGACACAGATTTATATCAAATAGGGAAAAATACACTAGAAGAAAGTGAGGAAGAAATCTGTCCACTAATCGAGGTACCAAATCCTCAGGCAGGACAGGAAGGGCAGGACCCAACTCTTCTAGTGTATAGACCATGGACACCGGAAGATATTCGGAAGGCTACAGAGGGAATCCCTCATCCAAAAGTTAATTACACAAAGTTTTTACAAGATTTACAAGGTATGAGATTAAGTTACCACTTAAATGGGGAAGAAGTAGAAAAGGTAGTCAGACAGATTGTGGGTCCAGACTGGCACATGATTTGTGGCACCTGGAATCCTCGTAATGCAGAGCTTAAACCACTCCCACATAGTGACGCAGAATTAGACAACAGAGTGAAAGGTCTTACAGACCGAATTTCTGACAAATGGAAACCTAGGGCAGATTGGACTTGCATTAATCAATGCATACAGCAAGAGAATGAAACTGTAGATGGGTACTATGGTAGATTATTGGAATGTTTCAATAACCATAGTGGTATGGCTATTCCTGAAAATCAGACACATGATACTGTATGAACAGCAACTGAAAAATGCATTTTGAAAGGTTGCATTGCACCTATCAGTAGCTTTATTACAAAGCATATGATAGATCATCGAACAAGTAGGCTACAAGCCTTACTTGAATATGCCAGACATGCTGAAAGACACTTTAATAGTAAAAGAAAAAGAAGACACAGGTCTTCACAGCTGAAGACGGAGCAGAAGTCTTTGTAGTACAGTCAGGTAAGAAGGGTAAGAAAAATACCCAGGAAATAGACAATCTGACAAAAGGTCAGAGGATTTTGAAGAAAGGAAAAAGAAAGGTGAGTGCTTTAAGTGCAGGAAGAAAGGACATTTAGCAAGGGATTGCAGGCTAAATAAAAGGTGACTACAGAAAATAAAGATGATGAGGACTGACTATATGATAGTGATGAAAATCAAAAATCATCAGGGAAGAAAAACAAACAAAGGGCAAACGTGAATGTAGTGGAAGGGACAGAGGAAGTGCAGGTAGATGTAGAGAATGAAGAAAGTGAAATTTTAGATTTAGCATTACTGAGCTTAGAGCTCTATTTGGCAGACACAAAACCGGAAGTTACACTTCTGGTGGAAGGAAGGAAGTGAAATTCCTGTGTGACTCAGGAGCATCACGAACTTTGATACACCCTTCAAAGTTACCAGAATATTCTGAATCACCTGACTATATATTAGTGAAAGCAGCAAATGGACAGCTATATAGGGAACCACTCTCCCATGATATAGCAATAACTGACCCTGTTTCAGGCATGACTCAGAAAAGTAAAATTGTAGTTTCTGCAAAATGTCCAGTAAACCTACTGGGAAGAGATCTTATGCAGATATTTGGCATAGCGGTAGTTCCCACTATGCAGGGTATGGAAGCACAAAGACAAATGGATACTTTTGTGGTGCGACCGGAGGGTGAAACCTTTTACTGGTACAGCCAGGACCTAGTTACGACTGGTCCAGGGGCAGTAACTGGAGAACTGATGAATGTAGCCATCAGTAAGGCCCTCCCTTGACACTGATCAACAGCATTTGTTACATTGTACTCTATACTACTGTAGCATGCCAGGACCTGATAAAGAATATGAGCAAGAATTGTTCAAAATCCTGCTAACAGATTAGTATTACGAAACTTGTATTGGGATACTGAGGGAAACAGTGTGGTAAGCTGTTCACTACCTCAGGAATTCATGACACTGTACAGATCTAATAGACTACCACATGTCAGCTTGACAAAGAAGAAGGATGTAAAATGGGCAGACTTAGGAGAAAAAGTAACAAGGTGGGAAAAACAAACTGATTTAGAATTATCAGAACAGGGAATACAAAACAGAAATTGAATTGGCTAACACAGACACATCCAGCTGTACACTCACAAACTAGTGAAGACAGCTGATTAGCATTCTTATTAGAAGAAGAAGAAAAAGCCTTGTGTGATATACCAAACACTCTTTGGTCAACAGGTAAATCAGATGTAGGACTTATTCAAACAGCAGGACCAGTAACTATTACACCAAAATCAGCATTTAGACCACAAAAGACAATACCCTTGAGGAAAGATGCAGAGCAAGGAATCAAACCTATAATAGCAGCATTACTCAAGGAAGGCGTACTGGTAGAATCTCTTGATTCACCATGTAACACACCTCTATTTCCTGTTAAAAAAGCAAACGGGGAATGGCGGATGGTACAAGATTTACAAGCCGTAAACAATGCAATAATACCCAGGGCACCTACGGTGCCAGACCCACACACCTTGTTGAATGACTTGAAACCACAACAAAAATACTTTACTGTGGTAGATATAAGCAATGCTTTCTTTTCAATACCTATACATCCTGATAGCCAGTATTGGTTTGCATTTACATTTCAGGGTAAAAGATATACCTATACTCGGCTACCGCAGGGATATTGTGAAAGTCCAACGATATTTGCACAAGAAATGGCAAGCAACCTGGCGGGGTTTACTCCACCAGGAGGTAGTCAGATTCTACTTTATGTAGATGACATCTTGCTAGCAGCCCCTACCCAACACCAATGCAGGGAAGATACAATAGCATTATTGAAATTTTTAGCAGCACAAGGACACAAAGTAAACAAAAGTAAGTTACAACTTTGGAAAAAACAAGTTAGATACCTAGGATATGTAATATCCAATGAAGGTAGAATATTAGACGAAGACAGAAAAACAGCGATTTTACAGGCACCCAAACCAGCAACCAAGAAGGAAATGATGTCCTTCTTGGGGACGACTAATTTTTGTCGAAGCTGGATATCAAACTATGCTTTAGAAACTGCTCCACTGGCTGATTTAATATATAAAACACCAATGGCAGCACAAGAGGTATTACAATGGACACCTGAAGCAGAAACAGCTTTCTGCAGACTAAAACAACTGATAGCTTCATCACAAGTTTTAGGACTTCCAAATTATCACAAAAGATTTTTTCAGACCGTAGATTGTAAGCAGGGATATATGACGTCAGTTTTGACGCAACAGCATGGGGATAAGCAACGCCCCATAGCTTACTATTCATCACAGTTAGATCCAGTGGCACGATCATTGCCTCACTGTGTGCCAGCAGTAGTCGCAGCTGCAATGGCAGTACAGGCTTCGGCCTCAGTAGTGTTGTTCCACCCTCTCACATTGAGAGTGCCTCATGCAGTCGCGATAATTTTACTACAAGAAAAAATAGCATATCTATCTCCTGCTAGACATCTTTCATGTATGACCATACTGCTGAGCCAACCTCATATGGTAATTGAACGTTGTACAACATTAAATCCATCAACGTTACTTCCAACTCCTGTGGATGGCACACCGCACAGTTGCCTGCAGGAAATTGAGCAAATAACTTTGCCCAGACAGGACCTCACTGATATGCCCTTAGATGATGCTGAGGTGACATTTTATGTGGACGGTTCATGCAGAAAGGGTCCTACAGGGAAAAATCTAGTAGGATATGCAGTAACCACAGATACAGAGATTTTAGAAGCCCAACCCTTACAGCATAACCTGTCTGCTCAAGCAGCGGAACTGATAGCCTTGACACGGGCTTGTACTCTAGCGAAAGATAAAAAAGTGAACATATATACTGACAGTCAGTATGCTTTTTCTACAGTGCATGTTTTTGCACAACAATGGAAAAATAGGGGAATGATAACATCTACTGGCAAACCGATTAATCATGCGCAACTTATTTTGAACTTGTTAGATTCCATTCAGTTACCTACTAAGGTAGCTATTTGTAAATGTTTAGCTCTTACAAAACAACAGGATGCAATTTCAAAAGGAAATGCAAGAGCTGACGCAGCTGCAAAGCAAGCAGCCTCAGACTCAGAAATTTTACTTTTAACCGAGGAATTACAACCCTCTGAGATTTTAGATTTAGAGATGTTAAAAACGATGCAGACATTGACTACAAAAGCTGAAAAACAAAAATGGGAGAAACGAGGTGCAATCCTCGAAAATGGACTGTATATCTCCAAAGAGAAAAAACCTATATTGCCATCTAATTTATTTAGATATGCAGCTTTGTTGAGCCATGGGCAATGCCATGTCTCAACAGGGGGATGGTACAGTTAGTAAATCGTGTATTCCAAACATATGGTTTTACAAATTACACACAAAAATTTTGTGCAGCATGCCATGTCTGTAATAAACATCATGCACAAGGAGCATTCAAACCCAAGCAAGGGAGTTTTCCTGTACCACCATATCCGTTCCATACTATCTGTATGGATTTCATAGAACTGAACAAATGTGAAGGGAAAAAATACTGTTTAGTAATTATAGACATGTTTTCCAAATGGGTAGAAGCTTTTCCAACTAAAAATCTGGATGCAGCAACAGTGGCAAAGGCCCTAATAAAAGAAATAATTCCCAGATTTGGCATACCGGAAAGGATCTATAGTGATAATGGGACACATTTTGTGAATCAGACGATTCACCAACTTGGGAGATACTTTGGGATCTCCTTAAAAAATCATTGTGCCTACCACCCACAGTCTGCAGGACTGGTGGAAAGGTACAATGGAATTCTGAAAAATAAGTTAAGGAAGTTGGTGGGGGAAACACAGAAGAATTGGATTTGCTGTTTGCCTTTGGCACTGCTGAGCATGAGAACAGTTCCAAATGTAAAGGGTTTAACCCCCTTTGAAGTGATATTTGGAAGGGCATACTATGTGCCACAATGGAAGGCTCTCATGCCTGCAGAATTAGAGGCTGATAGCTCATTAGCTAGTTATGTTAGGAAAATGTTAACTAATAAAACTGTTTTGCAGTTGAACTCTTTTTCAGATAAAAGACAGACCAGACCGTTGGAAGCAGTGCTGACTCCTGGGTCCTGGGTTTGGCTGAAGGTCACGAAGAGAAAGAAGTGGGCGAGTCCAAAGTGGGAAGGACCATACCAGGTACTATTGGCGACGCCTACTGCAGTCAAAGTTGCGGAGAGGTCGTCCTGGGTCCACCTGACGCACTGTAAACCGGTAAAGAATTTTCAGCTTGATAAACATTTTGTGACTGACACACAATTAAGGCAGGATGACCAAGAGCAAAATGAGTAAAAACACAGACCAACCTCGAAGATATTGTTTAATCATCTTGCTAACTATGCATCTATTGACTATGATTGTGTTGACTTTCCTTTTGTTGTGGTTCTTCCTACATATAACCACACAGGTGAAAGTAGAGAAACGTGATGAACTATCTATAGACTGGCATCCAAACTTTAACACATACCTAGCTATGAAGCGTGTATATGTAGAGACTATGAACGTTTCAAATTGCTGGGTTTGTACTGCCATACCAACAGCATATGGAGGATTGTTGATGTCCGCTGTCCCCTTGGGGATAAATGAGACTTGGGAGAATTTACTTTTCGATACAGGTTCTGTAAAATCCCAGGACAAAATTGCATTGTATTTGCCTATTACACAGAGGGGAATTGTATGTTTCTATAAGAACGATACACTCCAAGTGGGTTGGAGTAACTGTAACATAACTGTATCTTATAAATGCTATATTAAGACTAAAGATAAAAGCACTCTTTGTAGCACAAATTATGATTCATATTTAAGCTTAATGAAAACAACATTAAGTGAAGTGCAGAGAAATCCTGTCATGCATAAACAGTTGTCTGTTATAGACAAAAAAATGTTTCATTCAGAGCTAACCCGTATCAGTACCAAAGTAGAAAACTGTTATTTTATTTGTGGGAAAAAGGCATACAAATGGCTACCTGAGAATTGGTCCGGCAGTTGTTTTTTGGGTTATCTGGTTCCAGCTATAAGGCATACTGCAGAATTACCTCTAGGTAAGATACGAAACGTAAGAGATATAGCCCGAAAACCTGTAAATCCAGTGGGAAAAATCGAAGCTGGTTGGAAGGACCATCATTCTGTGAAAGATAAAGAAAAATTGACTCATATGGACTTGAGTGACAGTGTTATATCCTGGGCTGGGATACTTCCAGCATAATGGAGCAGTCAAATCGATCTGGGAGTTGAGAAAACTGTCAAAGCTTCTCGAAGTAATGAGTAACGCAACTTTTTCTGCTCTCGAACTAGTGACTGATGAACTGAATGCAATGAGAACTGTTGTACTACAAAATCGAATGTCTCTCGACTTCACCCTGGCGGCGAGAGGTGGTACTTGCGCGCTTATCAAAGAAGAATGCTGTGCGTATATACCAGACAATCGACATGAAATTAACGACCACCTAGAGGTAATACAGCAGGTATCGGCCATGACTGAACCAGGCCCAAACCCACTGACGAACTTTTTCCAGAGTCTATTTGGTGGGTGGGGTTCTATCTTAATGAATATTTTGATTGCTATTTGTGTTGGTCTGCTCCTATTGGGAGCATGTGTCTGTTGCGGGATTCCCTGTATGAAAAGATTAGTAAAAGATTTTGTTGACATATCTGTAACTGAAACCTTGTATCAAGACATTGAATTGAACCTATTGATTCCAGATGAAACTTGTTCCGAAATATAAACTTAATGACTTGCCTAGTTAAAAATCCTTAAAGGAGAAGGCTAGGAAATGATATAACATTGTTTATGTTTCAGAATAGAATAAAAGGTATTAAAAGGAGGGAGATGTTAGAAAAGTATGTATTTAAACATGTATAAAGTGCTAGTTTAAAAGCAAGTAGTATATAATGCATTTTATTCTATTTACAATATGGCAAAAAGAATGATTTTACATGTAGTGGCTTGAAGCTTGAAACTGCAGTGTGTTTGAACTCTGACCCTGGCAGTAGCTAGCCCAGCAAGTTTATGTCTCTCATCAATGATTATCTGCTGGGTCGGCAAAATTAAATGTATAAGGCATTGAATATTCTTGTTTCTTCCTCTGAGATAATTGACCTTGTGAGTATATCAGAAGATAAGACACAGCTGCTCCGGGAAGAAAGGAGAGGCAGATTATCAGAAAGAACCGGCCATTGTATTCAAGCTTGCCTGAATCCTTGAGGAAATGTAACATTTACAGAAAGACATTATAATGAACCAGGTGCTTTGCAAGGCTGTATTATTCCCATGGGAAAACTTTTAAAATGTATAACATCAGCTTTTTCTTATGAATAGAATATTGTAGACCATAGTGATGTAGGTGCCCTGTGGCTAACCACGTCAGTAAGGTGGGCACAGCTCAAATGTAAAGACTATATAAAATCATGTACTTCCTGCATCATGTCAGACAAAACTCTGTACTTGTATGTTTTTTTGCCTCCTGGTGTACACTAGTAAACTTTTGCATCTGAGCCTCCTGAGTTGTAATTTGTTTTTATTTAACAGTGTGTGTGTGTGTGTGTGTGTGTGTGTGTGTGTGTGTGTGTGTGTGTGTGTGTGTGTGTGTGTGTGTGTGTGTGTGTGTGTGCGTGCGTGCATGTGTGCATGTGTGTGTGTGTATATGTACTCTTTTCAGTCATAATCTAAGCACTGGCATCGTCCCAGCTCAATGGAAAATGGCTTCCGTTATTCCCTTGCACAAAGGTGGTGCTTCCCCAGGAACTACACCCCTATTAGCCTGACTAGCCTGATTAGCCTTGTTAAACCTGATGGACTTCCTCAAGACAGTCACCAAGGCCCTGGATGAGGGGAAATCTGTGCATGCAGCCTACCTAGACTTGGCCAAGGCTTTTGACACTATCCTCCACTCAGGCATCATTAACAAACTCACTCAGCTAGGTATCAACCCTTATACCATTAGATGTGTCGCTAACTGGCTCAGTGACAGAATACATACAGTCAAAATAGGGGACTCCACCTCTAGCAGCAGACCTGTAACCAGTGGTGTTCCACAGGGATCAGTCCTGGGACCTCTACTGTTTGGAATCTATTTCTCTGAAGTACAAGCAAAACTAAAGGTCTGTGGCTGACAATGTTTGCTGATGACTTCAAATTGGGAGCGGTCATAGAATCTCCAAATGATGTCAACATCCTACAAGAGGATCTTACACAAACAAATGATTGGTGTTAAAGTCATGGCCTTAAACTCAATACAAAAAATGCATTATCATCCCTTTCAGTAAGAGTGATGTTCCTGCTAACTGCCACATCAATAGCAACACCCTAAGTATGCACTCAGTGGTGAGAAACTTGAGCACACAGGTTGACAGCAACCTTATCTTTGATCACCATATCTCCACATTGTTAAGAAGGGCATTGTATGTTGCTCATCTCATAAGTAGTGGCATTGCCTCCAGAAAAACAGAAGTACTGTACTCTTCCCTCATCAGGTAAATAACGGAGTACAACGCTTCTTTTGGTAAGTACCCTTCCAAGCACCTGCAGCAGTTAGAGAAACCACAAAGGTTCCTCACAAGGAAAATTCAAGGTCTTCAGCATCTGTCCTATGTGTATTATCATAAATCACTACCAGTTTATTCTGTTTCATGCAGACTACTCAGAGGTGATTTCTGCCTTGCATATAAGGCAATCTTGGATCCTGCTTTATTGGAAATTATGCATATCTGCACGTCAAATGGTACAGGAGTTACTCAATCTAAAGACCTTAACCTGGTATGTGACATTAATAGAACCTGATGTAGGGACAGATTTGTCTCACAGAGGTTACCACACCTTTTGACAGACTCCCACTTCAAGTCAAACAGAACAGCTCATTGGCCCTCTTCAAATGCAATCTGGACAGTTGGATGGGTAACCATAAATTCACCCTGGTTGTTTTACCTGTGCTCTTCTTGGACACAGGCATTAGGTGCTGATCATAGAAATAAGGGTAGAACTTACTAGACTTGAAAGGGAACTTGGGTCATTAGCGTAGTAATCCTATGATCCTATAATTATATATATATATATATATATATATATATATAGGTAGGTAGCATTCACACCTAAAGTTTGCCTGTTCTGAGTATTACAGTTACACTGCTAAGAATTACAACTGGCACCATTAACAGTTGTACTGAAGAAGAGTTTTCATATCAAATGAAAAATGATACAACAGAAGTGAAAATATAAAAGTTTTTAGACTACAGTACATTTCAGAGATGGCATGTTAAAAATAGCAGGAAATATCATTATTTCAAAATGGCAACTGACAATGAAAAACTTTCGACTGTGTTAAAAAACAAAGTTACCCCCCTGAAAAAAAAGACATGACACTGTGTATAATAAAGCCACAAACAAACTTTACTTAGCACTTTCATCCTTCAGATATAATGGACTCTGAAGCATTAGAAATTCTGTTTAATTTATGTAAAACATTGCACAGGCATTGAAGGTTATTATTACAAACAAATTCATGATTTCAGTTGAACGTTTATTTTTATAACGAGCAAGTGAAGCCTTTCAAATGCACAAGACATGCAGGGAATTCTTCAGTACTCATTGCATGAGCCGGTCAGTGTATTTGCGAACTGAAGTGAATGTTAATGGCTCGTTTTGACATTTAACATTAAACTATACTATTTATACATTAATGATTAACACTTTTGTCCCTCTAGTTAGAACAAGCATATAGAAATTGTTTTATGAACATTGGGGAGGTTTGTTTGGATGTTCTTTCTTCGTCCTTGCTTTGAGGGATTGGGAATTCTCGGGCTGTTAAGCACTGCGTTGGTTGAGCTCTCTTTTACTTAATTGGATCTTTGATGGGATATGGTGGGAAGTCACTCTAATAGGAAATTGACAGTTCTAAAAGATTACTAGAGACTGAATACACTATTATAGCAGGAACTGAGGTATCAGAAGTAACAGCCACAGTGTTTGGAGTTTGGTTTTCCTTCTAATTGAGCACTAGCTATGTGGAGTTGTACATTCCCACTATGTTTCATCTGTTCAGTGGGGATGTGTTATATATCCCCATTAGTTACATGCACTGTTCCTTCATGCAGCATGTAGCTTTGCCCTTGTTTTTCATGTTACGAATGAGGACTGTTCACTGTGAAATCTTGCATCAGTTTTAAGGACGATAAAATAAATTCAAACACTTCCGCCATTTTTTTGCAGATTTCAGACTATGGGGATATCTGTGAAATGGTAATAGTAAACTGTTTCACTGTTGACAGGCAACCCCCTCTGCAGACGAAATAATGAATAACACTATAACAAATACCGAGGAATCATAATAACAATATAGTATTTTTCTCAAAACGAATGTAGTTGACTGGTATAACGCGTCTTACTCAAACTTGACATCTGAACAGTAATGCAGTAAGAGACACTGAAACACTGAGAAGCTGTTAAACTATTAAGGTAGCGTACATATTACACACCAACCACTCGTGTACCTTACAGACTCTTTCGTGAATGGTGTCTCATACATTGTATTTTTAATTATTAATTTAACTTTTGAAACCTACTAAAAATGAATTAAAAATTATTGTATTTAGGATACTTCTGAGTTTGTTAATAAGCAAAATTATGAAGTCGCACATGACTAGGTTTTTATATCTATTAAATTACAGTCAAAGGAATAGTGGGAAACAATCTCTTATTATAAGCTGTCTAGGAGCCAGAAGTAAAATATCACTAAAGGTCTGGGTGAGGTACATAAAATTTTGTGATGAAACTACGGTGCAGATTCTATCATTGAACATGTATAATAGTAAAATATATGTGTTATGTTATGAAGTTCAGTGAAAAACAAGTCAGTTCTGACTCTTTACTAGCATGTCAGAGAGTGATACACAGTCATAAATTTCATCTCGTATTAATACAATCACTGCTAGCTCATGTGTGAAAACTTCAAGTCAATCTGTGTACATGCAGGATTAATTTCAGATCTTCTCCTTAAGAAGCAAAATTGATGCACATTTCTTTTATTTTACATTTAACATATTTAGGGTAATAATTTTCATAACATGGCTATTTGTCTTGGATGAGTCCCAAGTTTGTTGTTGCCCTGCCTCTTGAGCATCGAGTATTTTGCTTTTGAAAGTTTTTATACCTTTTATTCTGAATAGCATGGTAATCGCAGTAGTGGGGTTGAGAGATGGTCAAGTGGTTATGATGTTACTTCATAAATACAAAGTACAGGTTTTGATTCTCAACTTTTAAAGGGAATTTGGGTAGATATGGGTGGGTGTTTAGTGTAATGCTTAAGGTGTTTTCCTTATAGAGACAAGATATAGGGTTTGATTCTCACATGGAGCAATTGGTTAGCCTTACAATACCCAGCAAGGACTGCTAGCCTAGTACTAGTCTATGATTATTTTGTAATGAGATAAACCTATTCAGCAAAAATGTCTCTTCGTTGGGGTAATTCAATAGTAGTTTCTGATTAATTAATTCAGGGTAACACAGTAGATAAATAAGGGGGAAATGGAATCAAACCCTGAACAGAACATAATTTGCTAACATCTTAGATTTATAATCTTCTGCTCTGAACAATACAGAATACTATATACCTTGTCTATCTAACTACCTTTTACACATGTATTTATCTAAATTTGTTTTTCCAGAATAGAAGCCTATCTACATTTGTTTATGTATGCTTTGTTTTCCACTGTTTGTGTTAATGATGATTTTAAGACGTATGACAGTTTTGGCCGATGATTAATTTGTATACCTAGATACATTCTATGATGTAAGGATGAGTGCCCCTTTGTACCAGGGTATACAGGGATTAAAGAATCAATCTTCACATCCAAGCTCCTTAATATACTTTTAAAAGGAAATTGTTTTCTGTTATGGTTTTGTAAAATGCTTTGTAAAGTATATCATTGCCATGGAGTCAAAATGTACTGGCATTATATAACGATTGAATAATGGAAATCTGTTAACTAGTTTCTTTTAAACATATGTTACTTAATTTGTATAATGTCTAAGGAAAACGGTCTAAACATTGTTCAAAATTTTAAAAAGAAAAGGGGTAAATGAAATTAAAGGGCAAGTGATAACAATATGGAAACATTAAAACATAGAGATGGTAGTTGAAGCATTCAACAGTTGACACATTTATCTCCTTAAATATTTTGGGGTTATTCATGAACTTGCTTTCTTTATTGAATAAATAAACAAATAAGACATTAAGACACTGGTATGTTGTACTTTGAAGGTCTTTTAAGGGTGGATAGTTAACATCAGGAATAAACCATACAATTAGAAGAGAAAAAGAAAATGTGAGGTCTTAACTGATAAGTGATTTTTGCAAAGGCATACATTATAAGAAACTCTATATCTGTAAAATTATACCTCACTTGATAGTAGTGGCAGAAACCAAACAAAGAGCAACTTGTAAATGTTTATTAATTTAGATAATATTTCAATTCTTAACTGCATTCTAAAGCAATTTCCTGCTGAGAAAGCTCAGGGTTATGAAATTATCATTAGTAAAACCTGATGGTAGGATTGTCTTATTTAAATTTTTAGGATTTGGTATCATCTATTTAGTATTTGATGTAGTTGTTCAATTTAACTCATAATAACTAGAATGGTATTGAGTGTGCTCATGATGAGGTATATCTGTGAACATCCATTTATGATCTACCCTATTTTAATGTTGTATATTAAGAGAATCAAAAGAGCTTTTTACTGCAGATTAGTGTAATATGACAAATATGTTATTAAGCTTTCTAACATTAAAATTCTATATATAGTACTGTTCGGAGCAGTATTCATATATACACTGAAGCACTACATATCCACAATTTGAGTACTTCAACTAATACATCAGAGAACAGGTGGATTGTGTAAACTGGCATGGCTTGCTAGAGTCATTGTTGATACTATTGTAGTAAAGTCTTACAATAGTGGTCATAACAGATCTTCTAAAATACTTGCTAAGTGATTGGATCATTATATAGAAACTCATAAAAGTTTATAGGACTTCGGATTAGTAAATATCTCTTGAAATATTTACTTACATTATATGAATATTTGATCTTGATTAATATACATATTTGTTCCACTACACATAAAGTAAAATTTGATCAAATTATTGCCTAAATTCTATATTAAGTTAATGTTATAATAAATATGTATTCATGTATATGGATCAATCTAAATGCATATGATAGAGTTGATTAATAGTTATCTCCAGAATAACATATTATGGAGTCTCTAATTTCTCATTATTGTTTGATTTATTGTTAGTAATGAGGGTTAATCTGAATGAACATTTTAGTTCTTTCAGATTGAGAATGCTATTCATTCCATGTTTGTTAAAAGATAATTCAAAATATTTGTTTATACATATGTATAAAATTAACTATTGTACTCTTGTTTGTCTTACTTTTTGGCCTCTTCTAGATTATATAATATACAAATCAAAAGGA
Source organism: Protopterus annectens (assembly GCF_019279795.1). Classification (NCBI taxonomy): domain Eukaryota; kingdom Metazoa; phylum Chordata; order Ceratodontiformes; family Protopteridae; genus Protopterus; species Protopterus annectens. Next base: position 799,783,210 of record NC_056733.1, on the reverse strand, counting down.
AATAAGAAGATTTACTACAGAATTAACAAATGTATAGAAGATATACAGCAAATAAACAGCAAAATAACGTGTTATTTTTTTCCAATCAGAACTCTTCAATAAATAAATTAACTAGATGAATATAATGCTTCTATCATTGAATGTAAATGGTTTAAATATCCCAAGGAAAAGATCTAGGCTACTTAAATATCTAAAAGTAAACAAAGCTCAATTAATATTTCTACAGGAAACTCATTTTAAAGTCAACGATAATTTCATTTGGAATCCAAATGATTTTTTAAAGCTTTCTTGTTCTTCTTACAGTAAACAAAACAGAAGAGTATTAACGTTATGGAGGAAAAGTGTTACCAATCCTCAAGTAATATATAATTATGAAGGCAAAGATGGCCTTCTATCAATAGTAATAATAAGATATAGTAATAGAATTTGGACATTGGTGAATCTTTATTGGTTTCCAGATATAGGAGTAGGAACAATTAAGAAGCATATCGAACTTATTAATAAGACTTCAAAAGGTAGTTTAATTGTAGGGGGGATTTTAATTGTATCTTAGATAGTCAGGAGACTACAAGTAAGCAACCTTTTTGTATAACTTCCATAGGAAGATCTCTTAAGAAATGAATAGATAACTTGCAATTATTAGATTCATTTAGTCTTAAAAATGAAAATTCATTACAGTTTTTCTCATAGTGATTATAGATTCAATACACAAACAAGAATTGATAAATTATATGTATCCTAAGACTTAAAAATGAAAATATCACATTCTTCTATAATTCCCTGCCCCATATCTGATCATAATTCTCTCATTCTTAGAATTCAAATGAATTTTAAAAGACTAACACTTACTAAAAGAATTCCTGCATACCTCACTAAATTAAATGAGTTTAAGACTTTGTTGGATTTGGAAGTAAAATACTATTTAGTTATAAATAATACTGATGACGTAAATGTAGTTATTTTATCGGATTCACTAAAGGCTTATCTTTATGGTAAAATAATTTCCTGGTGTAACAATAAAGTAAAAGAATGGGAGTCAGAACTAGTTAATATCCAAAAGCGAATCATAGAAATGAACCTTAAAGAAGGGGTGAATCCAATTGAAAAAAAAAAGAAATTGGGGAATTAAATAAAAAATATAATGACATTATAATGCATAAAACTAATCTGGCTTTGGAAAAATTAAAATTAAATTCATACTCTGTTTCACCAAAATATATGCATAGTCTAGCAATGAGATTAAAGAGGCATTCCAATGCAAACAATATTACAAATATAATTCATGAAGGGAAAAACAAGAAAAATGTTTCAGACATAGGTGATATATTAGGAGCCTTTAAATTTCATTTCACAAAACATTATAGTATTAATGATTCTTCTCATAATAATATAGATATGGGACTAGATTATACAAATTTAAATAAAATACCAGAGAGTTTAAACATAAATATTCAAAAAGAAATAACACTCAAAGAAATTAATGAGAAAATTAAAGAAGGCAAAAATAATAAAGCTACAGGCATTGATGAAATTATTATAGAAATTTACAAATTATTTCCAACGTCAGTCATAACAATACTTCAGAGAGCATTAAATGAAACTTATTCACAGGGCATTATTCCACCTTCTTGGAGATATACACTGATCACACCTATTTTAAAAGAAAATAAAAATTCTGACTCATGTAGTTCATATAGGCCTATTTCACTCGTAAATAATGATTACAAAATTTTTATGTCCATTCTGGTTAACAGGATCAAAAAAAAAATCTTTAACTCAAGTTATCAGTGAAGATCAAATAGGGTTTATTCACAATAGACACACTCAAGACAACATACAAAGAATTTTAACCATTGTTGACTTCTTAAATAGAGACAAAGCTGAAGCTTTAATAGTAACATTAGATATTGAAAAAGCAAATTGGGGTTATCTTTTCAAAATACTCAGATTTATAATTTCCCCTCAAAATTCATTAATTTAATAAAAAAAATTACAAGGATAATTTGGCTTATATAAAGTTAGGCCCTTTCACATCAGATGCAATTAACATTACTAAGGGTATCAACCAAGGATGCCCTATGTCTCCAGTGTTGTTTGCATTGACAATTGAACTTTATTCCTCTGCTATTTGTTTAAACCCGAAAATTAAAGGTATTGAAATTACTAATCAAATTCTTTCCAAAATAGTGCTCTTTGCTGATGATATTTTACTCACCTTATCAAACTCAGAAGAGTCACTATGTGAACTAAATTCATTAGCTGAAATATTTTATCACATCTCAGGTTTAAAGATTAATGCATCCAAATCAAAATATATGTTATTAAATAATAATAATAACTCTAATACTAACATAAATTAAATTGTTGGGAAACAGGTCTCAACTTTAAATTATTTAGGAGTTGTTTTATATGAAATGTTATAATCTACTCTATCTACAAATTATAATAATATTCTGAATACTATTAAATCAATAATAGGGAATCGGAATAACGTGTATCTAACATTTGAAGACAGATTGCAACTAATAAAGATGGTACTTCTCCCAAAGGTAAACTGTGTTGAACTAGCAATACCTATTACACCTAGTAAAAAAATTTTAAAAGAATTAATAGAATTTTTTTAAGTTTTCTTTGGTATCCCCAAAAAAATAGGATAGCTTTTTAAAATCATATTAGACCCTGGGAGATGGGAGGCATAAACTTTCCTGATTTAAAATCTTACATTAAAGCATCTATTCTTAAAACAGTTATAAATTGGATAGATCCAAAAAGTTCTTCCACTTGGAAAACATTACATACTGCTATTTTTCATGAAGAAAATAGACTAGCAAAAAATATACAACTGACTGGACAGGACAATATACTCTGGCATATCATTTGTATCAACTTGCAATACAATTTCACCAAACCTACTAATCTAAATTATATAAATTACATTTATAACACTTTTCAAAGCTTCATAAACAATAATACAGAAATTAAATTATGGTTTCAGCTATTAACTCATTTTAATATTACAAAGGACTTTATTAATAACATTTCCATAAATACTCTCAATTCATGGAAAGGAAATAATTTCTTATGTTGGTATCAATGTATAGAAAATCTCACAGTCATGAATGTTAATCAGTTAATTAATACATTCAGTTTATCAAATATTGACTGGTTAGTTCTTACTAGCCTAATACCATATGTACAAGATCTGTGTAGAACAATAGAAAATTCTTCATTTAATTCCACGCCTAAATTTATATATTGTTTACTTGAAGTGTTATACAGAGACTTTAATTGGATAAATTATATAGAATTATTATTAGTTACAAAACAAAATCTAATCAGAAATTCTGGAATTTTATTAATAAAGATTTTTCATTGTTTTTATCTAAAGGGTAAAAAATAAACATACTATATTCTATTAAGTTAACTTCAAATGTACAAAGTTGGAAAATGTTTGCATGGAAATTCTTGCATAGAGCCTTTTACACCCCTGATAAAATAGCTAGCTTTAAAAATACTAATGATGCTATATGCTGGAGATGTTATCTAAAATGTAATACTGATTGGTCACATATTATATATGAATTTACACATATTAAGAAATTTTGGGAGGATATTGGTGAATTCTTGCAAGCCATTTTTACTGATTCCTTCATGTTGTCAAGGTCATTAATTTTTCTAAATGAAATTGAAACCACTATTATGAAAAAGAAAGAACTATATATGCTTTGGACTATAATGGCTGTCTCAAAAAAATGCATCACTAGGAAATGGAACTCCCCTATCATCACAAAAATTGATGATTTTCTCTATTGAGAGAAGTAGCACTGTTGGAAATTAAAGTCAAGGAAATGAAGATTTTTCCGAATAAATGGACTAATAATCTTTGGGAGAAAGTTCTCTCCCTAACAAAGACACTTAAAACAGTCACAATTTTATCTGCATAAGACTAGAGGAAACAAGAATACAAGTTATAATTTATTTGTTAATTCTCGTACAATAATCTCTATAATTTGTCTGTGTATCTATGATTGTATTCCCTTTTGACTTTATCTGTTTTGAGGCCATTGTATATTTGTAAATAGTTCATACAATTCACTCTTATTTGATCTGTTAAATTCACTATTTATTGTTGTAAAAAAGATTTTAAATAAAATTATTTGAACAAAAAAAAAATGCTTTTTTTTTGGATTAGGAAAAGTATACAAGGAAAAATTTAGTCAAACAGAAAATAACTTTGTGGCACTTAAGGCTTCAGGCAGACATGTTACCTAGGCTTAATCAGACTGTGAATATTAAGCATGTTTTAAAAGCAAAGAGATCAAAGGAATTGTAAGAATGTTTTTTATATAGAGCTGTATTTGTGCACTTCTCATTCTCTATGTTATGTGATTGCATTTTTAACTTCTAGGTATTTGTCTTTTGTTCTTTGCAGATTTTCTTCTCGGGTCTCCACTGAAAATAGGCCTCGTCTCAGTTGAACCAACCTGGTTAAAAAATGTCAAATAAATAAATAAAATGTATTTAATACAAATGTTTAAACATTTTGTAAGTGTCTAATTAGGTCAATTAAAATTTGATTTATTTTACTTTAAAACTGTGCCTTCTCTCAGGTCATGTGGTGTGACTTAATTAAGTCATTTATATTTAAATCAGTGACTTCATTTTGTTTTCATACTCTGATGTAGTCTGTTTTATCTGAAGGAAGAAAATGCTAATTAAAGATTGTTTGAGGTTTTGTAATGCACAATGTTGTGTGTACTTTTAAGCACCCATTCTGTGACACAGTTGATAAAGCTACAGATGCCACAAATAAGACCATGTTAGGCGTCTTAAAAATGAGATGAAACCCTTAAGTGCTGAAAAATATATCTGTCTGTGCTGCAAATGGTCAGTACTTCACTGTCCAAAAAAGAAAATATAGATAAAGTATAAATTAAGACTCCGCTTATTAAGTAAGTGTGGAAAGATTAGTGAGTTATAAAACTATAATGATGACATATATATACTATATGCAGGAAATGTTACTAGGAATAAAAATTATTGAAGGAATGGATATGTTTACCTAATTTTCATTTTCAGAATTTGTTGGTTTGTCTTCAGGTGCAGACTCCAACAAGGAACTAGACTTGATTTAGAATGGTTGGTTGAAAACCAGGAGCTGAATAACATTATCAGCCAAAACAGGTTAGCTGATTAAAAAAAATTAAATAAGCTTTTCTGTATGGGAAAGCCTCTTCAAGATTTACAATGACATACTATATATACCTTCACAATTTACAATGGCGTACTATGTATGCAAGTACAGTTTACAATGGCGCACTATATATACATGTACAATATTCAACAGCATACTATGTTTACATGTAGAGTTTACAACGACGTACTGTATGTATATATACAATCAACAAACTTAGTTGTCAACTTTGTGTATTTGCTACATTTAGAAGTTTACAGGCAGTTAATCAGTAACATTTGTGACTTACTAGTCATCCTACAGAATTATTTTAAAATATTAAATTTTACAGCATAGAGTGTGTACCCAAGTAAACACTGCAAGGGAGTACAGAGATTTTGACAGTATAACTAGAGCTTACAGTGTGGTGGAAAATATAAGTTAGAAAAGATTTAGGTGAAGTGAGAAAAGGGAGAGAGAAAGAGGTGCATATAATATGAAATGGAGTAGGTTAAGATGGAGAAGAAAGATGGAGGAAATGCTGGGATACTGGGGTGTCAGCCTGGTGCTGAGCATGAGCTTGGCCAGGATTTATTCAGAGGTAGTTTGAGAAGGTTAAAGTGCAGTACTTTGTCAGTGAGGTTGATGTGTTCTGGGATGGTTTTCCGTATTTTTGAGATGTAGGAAGAGTAAAGTGCATCTGTGGCTGAGTTATTAGACTTAGTTGGTATAATTAATTAATTAATTAATTAATTAATTAATTAATTAATTAGTTAATTAATGAGTACTTGTTGGCACTGTGGGGGGTGCCTTCAGAGAGTAAGTAAAGCAGCACAATAATTTTTAGTATGGGGACTTTATCTGGGAAGTAAATAAGTTTATATGCAGATGCTAATTCTGAATGTTTTAGAATGTTGCTTAGTCAGAGACCGTTAAGATTGACAGTGGTGGGTTCTTTGTGTTGAATTAGTGACAAATGTAACAATTTTATTATAGCAAGAGGCCAGCTTGGATTTAAGACTGGTATTTAGGTTAGATAAGATAGGTGATGCATAAAAGAGGACTGGGAGTAATTAGACTCAGGTTAATGTCATGTATTTTTTTGACGCTATAAATGGAGCCCAGTTTCTGATTGGTCTTTGTTATGGTTTGCAAGATATAATACTCATATCTGAGATTGTTGTTGAAAACATTTCCTAGAAGTTTACTGTGTGTAGCTATTTCTATGTTAGTGTTGTTTACTGTTGTAATTAGGAAATATTGCTTTTATATTGTTTTGGGATGAAGAACATTCATTTTCTTTTGTTAGCATTAGGAGCAGGCATGAGTTTTTTAGCCAAGTTTCTACAGAGGTGAAATAAGTTTGGGCAAATTCCTGGATATTGGAGAGAGTTGGGGCTGCACATATTGAAGGTGAATCATCAGCTAATTGGATTTATTGCATGTTGTGTAGCAGTATGAAGTCTATTTATAAAGATGTTAAAGAGGAGCTGTCCAAGGACTGAGCCTTGTGGGACAGGTTGAAATGAGGAATAATCCTGGTGCCATTTGACTGCTTTCTTTCTTTCTTTCTTTCTTTCTTTCTTTCTTTCTTTCTTTCTTTCTTTCTTTCTTTCTTTCAGCATATTGCATATGGACCTATTTTCAGTATAGTGTTGGAGAAAACAATCCCTGGGATTCAGCAAGCTCTGCATGGTGTGCAGGAATAGTGCAAGAGCTGCTGCATGCAATATGGCTGATGAGCGATCCAGGAATGAGCTCCCGGGACATGAATGAACACTCCTACACTATTCCTCCATGGACACAGCTCCTGTATGCTAATTACCTAATTTGCTGGTGAAAACCATGCAAATGAGGTGAATTAGTGATCCAGGAAGCAGGCAGGTGTCTGTGCAGGAATAGTGTAACCTGCAGAAATGTATTTGGTTACTAATCGAATACATTTCTGCAAATTACAAAATGGAGGCATGACAGCTCCAAAGAAAAAATTTATTCAATGTATTAGGCATGCCAATGGCCAAATATACGGCCACTGGCTTGGGAAATAGTTGCAAAATTATAAAAAATAACTTTCATTTTTTTTTTTGGCCAATTTCGGCCATTTAAGCGTAGGGCAGCGGTGCGCAAATGGGACTGGCCCAAAAATAAGGAAAAAAAAGTTGGAAATAAGCTTTTAAACCCAAATCAGCATTCTGTCATAATAGTCAATGGCATGCATAAGACAACAATACCATGGAATAGTGGTTGCTAAGAGGGATGGCTGAGTGTCAGTTTTTTAACCATGCATTAGCAGTCAGTTTTATGTAAATGAGGCGATTGATACTGAATCACAGATTTCCCCTCAGTGTTAGCTTGCACCCAACTGTGTAGGTGCAGCAACACCATGGTATAAGCATAAGAGGTAGATGGCCTCATAAGGGGGAGTGTCATGCATGCTGCAAGCTTAATTGGAGCTCTGTGGCCCATTTTTGCCCTTAGCTAAGCACAGCTAAGGAAGGGTGTGTGTGTCTGAGGCTGCCTAGCAGTGTTTACATTGCTTAAATGGCTGTGCGCACCACTCACCAGGTTTTAAACAAATAAAAAAAAACATGAAATAGCAGCTCTGTTCACATCTGAGCACTGGGTATGGGCAGTGGGCCTCGGGGCTTAAACGGGAAGGCAATGGGAAGGGAAGACAGCAGTAGGAAGGCATTCAAGGAGAACTAGCATAGCTGGCAGATGAAATGGGGTCTATATTACGAGAGCAAAAATACTATTAAGTGAATGCTAAAACCTAACACCTATTGCACCAACCGAGGATATCCCAAATGCACTAAACCGCAAAATTTTAAATGTCGAACTGTCATACTTGGCCAACCCCACCACCCGCTACATACTACCTACCCAAACAAAATAAATAAAGCACATACATACACTAACCAAACTCTACTTCTAACCCTAAAGTAAAGCACAAACACCCTACTTCTAACCCTACACTAAACCCCACTTACACAACTATCTATGCACTATCCTTAACCCCTCCCTAACCCTAAGGTCCATAACTACCACACACTTCACCTACATAGATATATCCAAACAAAATAAATAATCCACATACATACCAACCCTACACTAAACTCTACATACACAACTATCTATGCACTGTCTTTAACCCCTCCATAACCCTAAGGTCCGTAACCACCGCACACTTCCCCTATGGAAATATACACAAAAAAAAGAAAATAATCCATATACATACATTTAACAAAACCCTACTTCTAGCCCTACACTAAATCTAACATACATAACCTTTCTATGCACTTACCTTAACCAACACCCTAACCCTAAAGTCTGTAACTATCCAACACTTACCTTATACAGCTATTCCACAGATGGGCCAACCATGGTAATTCTACATTTCCGAAATCGTGGTTTTGTACATTCGCTATAAGTCCGTTTTGCGCAATACGTGTCGACGTTTACGTATTCGCGTAAACGGACTTTCGCTCAGCTAATATAGACCCAGTGAAATGTGTCAAAATCAGCCAATTACACAGGCAGCAGCCCAGCACACTACTATAAACTATGCAAACACCTTTCACTTTGTTTTTCCCACAAACTCTACACCACCAATGTATACAGACAGGGAAATTTTACCTGACAAAACTAACAAAATAATAGGGGCTGCTGTCGCTCTCATACGTCAATATGTGGAAGAGGCTGAGGGTAGTGAGGATGAGAATGCTGATCACCAACCCACAGTGAGGAGAAAGAGAAGAGTGTACAGACCCAAAGTAACCTACCAGGGGCTACATGAGCTGGAGATAGTGGAGTGCTATAGGGTGGACAGGGACATCCTACAGCAAATTGTTGAGCTGTGCTGGCCACGCCTCACACACAGAACAAACAGAGGAGAACCCATCCCAGTGGATACTACGGTATGTGTAGGGTTAATACTAGCCACAGGTACTTTCCAAAGGCCAACTGGGGATATCATGGGGATCTCACAGGCATTAGCATCCGGGGTACTCCACCAATTCCTGGATGCCATGTCAGCACATGCCGGTAAGCACATATATTTCCTCATAACCCGTGAGGCATTGACCAGCAATATGCATCTCTTCCAGCAAATAGCAGAATACCCTGAGGTAGTGGGTGCTATAGACTGCACACACATACACATCAAAGCACCACCCTGTGAGCGGAGTTGGGTCTGCTTAAACCGCAAGGGCTTCCCCTCCATCAACTGCCAGGTCGTGTGCGATGCCCAGGACATTATCATGAATGTGTGTGCTGGCAGCCCTGGAAGCTATCATGACTCCCACATCTGGCATATCATACAGTTGTACCAGAGATTTGCCAGTGGGGACATTCCATATGGCCACCTAGTGGGGGATGCTGGTTACGCACTGAAGCCGTCTCTGATGACACCCATCAGAAATGCGCACACACCCAAACAAGAACTCCATAATGAGGCAGATGCACAAATCAGAATCATAATAGAGTGTGTGTTTGGGATGCTCAAGTCACTGTTCCGGTGCCTGGACATATCCTGTGGAGCCTTGCAGTACTCTCCAGCTACATGTACACAGATTTTCATTGTATGTACCATGCTACACAATATGATCCTGCAGAAACAGCTGCAGCAGGAACAGCATGGGGCAGGGCCACACAGCCCCCCACCTTTGCCAAGGCCATCTCACAGGCACAGAGGGACTCAGAGGAGGAACAACCTGATCCTGCCCATGTAGGCAGAAGGAGGTATGCCCAGTATGCCCAGGCTTTGGCAAAGAGGCAATGCATAGCACATACACTGACATGGTAGGGACCCAGGGAATGACACCTCTCTCTGACTCGCACATACCATTAAACGGATGCCAAACATGACACTAGCTGTGCTTTACCAAGTATAGGGAGTGTACTATGTGCATCTGACATAGTCAGCCCTCCAGCACCATCCTCAGTACTGGCACAGCCACAAGGTAAGCCACTCTTCCTATCAATTGCTGAATGGAGTAGTATGTTCTGCTAGTTGTATCTATGGTATGGATGTGAGCACGCAAGGGAATCGGGTGGCTGAATGAGATGGCAGCAGATAGTGGATACCTATATGGACAGCATGAAATCCATAACAAATGCTGGTGTCAGCAAAGTAGGCAGTACTAGACAAGGTGACAAATCCTACTGCAGTACATGTGGTGGCCCAAATGTGTGTCCATAGGACACACACATGCATCTCAGTGAGGCTCATATTCCCAACAACAGCCTCAGCCAGCAGGACAGGTGTAGATGACCATAAAGAAAGGCTGTGCTAAGGCTTCTAATTGATGGCAATGGAGAACAACCCCCTCCAGACCTACACAGACAGACAACCACAGGTCTAGCAGTTGTATGTTAGTTCTGAAGGGTAAGAAGTCTGAAACTGAAATATAGGTCAATAAAAACCTAAGATCTGTACTCTACTGATATGCCTCTGGGACAGGTGTAGATGACCATAAAGAAAGGCTGTGCTAAGGCTTCTAATTGATGGCAATGGAGAACAACCCCCTCCATACCTACACAGACAGACAACCACAGGTCTAGCAGTTGCATGTTAGTTCTGAAGGGTAAGAAGTCTGAAACTAAAATATAGGTCAATAAAAACCTAAGATCTGTACTCTACTGATATGCCTCTAGTCTGCATGATAGATCAGAATACAAAATGAAATGGAAGCCAACAGAGTACCTGAAATAGCAGATTGCAGTAATGTGTACGTGTGGATTTAATAACAGTGAAGCGCAGATTACCTGAGCTGACCCAATTTACAGAATAGATTGTTGCATGTGTACAATATGCAGAGGTTTGTGTGTTAGGTTGTTGTGTGTTGTATACTATGTGGAAGTGGTCAGCATGTAGGGATGGAGGGTTGTGTCTCGGTGGCCTATGGCCTGTACTGTTGATGACAGGGCCATGTTCTGACAACTGCAGTGGCAATCACAATACATCCCAGCAAGACCCAATTCAGCAGCCATCCATACTCACTGTTCAGATGTCAATATCTGTCACCATGTATGGACATACCATGTGGGCCCAGACATACACACAGTACATAGGTGGAAGTACCCTAGACAGAGTGCATATAATGTAATTGTCAACTGCACACACCTTTGAAATTGTACATACAGATTAGCAGCACATTAGTTGTCTGTGTAGTATGGAATAATGATGTAGTCTGGCCAATCACTGGCAGACCACAAAAGGCACAGTTATGAAGTAATGGGAGACTGCCTTTGTCCCCACACAATGCAGCATAAGGGGAATTTCCCAGGTATATCTGTGAGTCAGCTGCAAGAAGCTTCCATATCATACATGCACTCAGCCCGCCCCACCATCAGCCTCAGGTTTATCACAGGTCATATCCCTGCTGCTGGGAATGAGTACAGTATGATCCCCAGTTCTGTATGGGAATACCCACAGAATGCAGCATGCTGAAGCGGTGTCCCATGCAGGTGTTTCCCTAGCTGTAAGCAGCACCCTGCCAGCATCCAGAACAATGGATTAATATGGACAGAAACTATTGCCTCGCACACTTATCCTGTCACTCCAGGGGAATCCAATGGCTCACAGCCTGGGAATGTAGGAGTGACAGAATGCACTGGCCTGCTACAGATGGCCTGCATTACTACCAAATGTCCTGCAGTCCTCTGTCAAAGGCCTGTGCCTCATCCGTGCTGCCAATGTATGTTATCTCATGGGGTCCCAACTAAAAACATAACACAGTCCAAAGAACACAAATGCAAGGCCATGTTGACAAATCCCAGTAGCATGCCCACCATGTCCTACTGCATGTACTGTGGACCAACCCCTAAATAAAGCTGGGATGAAGGGACAATTATAGGGATACTTCTCAGATATAATTTGCATAATGTTAGGAAGAGGCTAGAATAACAGAGTGGGGGGTGTAGAAGCATGGATGCCATGGAATGTGTGAAGTCTAAAACTCTGATATCTGCCCATACTACCCCTGCCTGCAAACCCAGTAATGGGTGGCTACAAACCTGCTTGTAAACCACAATGTGAAGGGGAACTGACCATATATATGACCCCTGCCTCTGGGTAACCTAGGTGAATCTGTACAGCTGAGAGGTATGGCCACAGCAAGATATGGCCATTGTGTTACGTCAATAGATGTACAAGCAGAGGATTCTCAGCCACCATGGTACCAAGGTGTTGGACCATTTACACAGACACATCAGCAAGTGTCTGCAGCTACCCTTCCAGAATGGCATGAGCGTGCAAGAATATATAGGCTGCAGACCACAATACTGGACACAGCTTCATTCATCTTATATTTCCCAGGAAATAACTGTGAGCAAATAAATATATCTGTCAGTAGTTGATGACATAATACATCACAGTGTAAACAGTACATATGTCTGAATATCTCTGCTAACACCAACCATGTAACACAAGCAGCACAGACACAATAGTTCCAGTATCCTACTATATTTTGCCCATTGTGACTCCATATTGTCAACCTATCTACAGATATCCTGCTGAAACAGGTCACTAGCTGTAGGCGTAGAACACAAAATACTGGACTGGAGTAAAACCTACCTGGAATGAATTCACACACTCAATACAGAAGGTCATACCGGGCATGCTCCTACACTTAGAGAAATTAAGCCCATGTCTGACAACAACAGTGGACTATACATTTCTCTCAGTCGCAGATGTGTGTGCACACACAGCACATTGCACATCATTCATGCTTTGCACACACATTGGATAGGAATACTCACACATATCCAAGGCCAACACACTATAATAGGTCAAACATACACACACAGAGATGTGGGGAAGAGAGAGACAGGCAGTGACAGAGAGATTTCCATCATAAGACCTGTCCCACCCACCACACATCCAGTTGTCCAATATCACATGATGTGCCAATGTCAATCATTGTAGATATTTGTTTTTGGTATCCCTCAGCCCTGTAGTGTCTGTGGTGCTTGTGATAACTGTGTAACATGACAGTATAAGTTATTATTCATCTAGCAGTTGTATACACAGTCCTGTCAAATGTAAAGTTGTGTGTGGCTGAGTGTTGTGTGTGTGCTTCCAGTGGAATTGTTTATGGCCCATTCACACACACTGCACTTCCCATTGCCCATGTTAGCACTCATGCTGATGTCAGTCACATTGAAATAACCCTCTGGCCAAATTTTAGCCCAATAAGCTCTGTGGTGCTTGTGATAATTGTGTAATATTATAGTGTAACATGCTAGTTAGGTAGGAGTTCTAATCCTAGCCATGATAAGTGTGTGTGTGTGTGTGTGTGTGTGTGTGTGTGTGTGTGTGTGTGTGTGTGTGTGTGTGTGTGTGTGTGTGTGTGTGTGTGTGTGTGTGTGTGGGAAGATTAATGATTTGTAGGCCATTTTCAGTCACTACACCTCCCATTGCCCTACTTTAGCAAGCCTGCTGATGACAGTCACCTTGAAATACACCTTTGGACAAGGTCCATCCCCATAAGCTCTGTGGTGCTTGTGATAATTGTGTAATATTATAGTGTAGCATGCTAGTTAGGTAGGAGTTCTAATCCTAGCCATGATAAGTGTGTGTGTGTGTGTGTGTGTGTGTGTGTGTGTGTGTGTGTGTGTGTGTGTGTGTGCGTGTGTGTGTGTGTGTGTGTGTGTGTGTGTCTGGGAAGATTAATGATTTGTAGGCCATTCTCAGTCACTACACCTCCCATTGCCCTACTTTAGCAAGTCTGCTGATGACAGTCACCTTGAAATACACCTTTGGACAAGGTCCAACCCTATAAGCTCTGTGGCATGGGCAATAACTGCATAATGCTATAATATAACATACTAGTTAGGTAGGAGTTCTGATCTCAGACATGGCAATTGTGAAACTGTGTGTGTGAGAGAGTGTGTGTGTCCTTGATAATACCTCATATTATGGACATTAACACTTACTACTCTCCCCTTACCCCTCCTTTAGCACTGCTGCTGATGTTAGTCCCCTTCAAAGATACATGTGGAGACCTCTCTAACATGTAAGCTCCATGGTGCTTGCCATAAATGCAGAACAATGTAGTAGCAGTACCTACACAAATATGGGTTTGAATCTCATCTGTGGCAAGTGTTTGTGTGTATACCTTAAAGATTTTGCCCTCATTTACACCCAGTACACATTTCAGAGCCTGACTTTAGCAGTCCTGCAGATATCATCCACCTTAGAAGTACCTGTTGCCAACCCTAAACCATGTCAGGTCAGTGGTGCATGTGGTCAATGAGTAACATAATGGTCTGTAAAGATTGTTAGATAGAGGTTTGAATCTCACCCATGTAAATGTGTATTTAGGATAAAATTATTTTGGGATCTCTTACCCACTACATCACCCAATGCCAGTATTTACAAGGGCAGGTAATGTTCCTCACCTTAGAAGTACCTTGGGACAACATCCATTCTGTAAGCTCAGTGGCATGTGTGATAAATGTGGTACACTATAGTAGCAATACATAGCTAGATAAGGGTTTGTATCTCAGTACTAGCAAGTTTGTGTGCATCTGTCATCAGTATCCTGTGTGGAGGCTGCTGTCATTGTGTAATAACAGGATGCATTGCAGGGTGGGTTTTGCGAAATTGTTATGGTAAGGACCTAGTATATGTCACAATGTCCACCATACAAGGACAACAGATGTCAAACACCACAGAGGCTGGTGTAGACAATCCATAGCCCTACATGTGACATTATGGATTGATGAACAATATAGCCAAACCTTCAATTACTCAGAGAACATTATTCACCCATGTCTCATACACAAACACACGTGGATAGGCAACAACTACTATATTGGTAGTTCCCTGCATATTGCCTCCCAGATAGAAACCCTGGTGTGATTGCAGTGGACTACATGACTGTTGACCACAACAGTGCCACTGACATCCAAAAGTACTGTGATGTGTTATATCTCCTGACTGTGTGTTATCCAGCAAGTAAAAGGACAGGCACCCTGTTCCATCCCTGCAGTAGGCAAATAAATGCTTACAGTGGCCCTTTTGCTATGTTCCCCACTGGACACCTGCAACAACTGTAGAGTCTGCAAATGTAACCCACAAAGGGAATACAATGCCTTATACACATGCCCTGTATGGACAGACACCACAAACTCCACTGAATACCTGTATCATGCTGTCAATGTAGGTGCAAGCACAACCTCAGTTCCATAGCCAGGTCTCACCAAATGAGGTCAGATATGCTACATCAGAAGATAATCTGTCCACACAATATGCCTCAGAGACCTCAAATACACTTCCACACATCAAAGAACATGTGTGTGGGACATGTGCACAACCCAGACACTGTCCATGTTATGGAATATAGATCACTTACATGGGAAGCAGTCATTGGCCACCCAGAATAGTAACCCAGATGAATGGATGGTGAATACAATACCCACCTGTGCGGACCACTCCAGAGACTACACCCCTGACCCACACTGGAAACTATTGTCATGTGGCCTAATGCCAAGGTATTCCCTTTGCCTAGCCTTGTACAGCCTGCAGGCCCATTCACCTACAACACACCTGTGAAGCAATGAACCTATGCATCTCAGTACTGGAAAATGTGTGTGCATGTGTGTGTGTGTGTGTGTGTGTGTGTGTGTGTGTGTGTGTGTGTGTGTGTGTGTGTGTGTGTGTGTGTGTGTGTGTGTGGAGATTAATGGTTTTGAAGCCATTCACACTCACTATATCTCCCATTGCCCTACTTTAGCTGATGTCATTCACCTTGAAATAACCCTTTGGCCATGTTTCAGCCATGTAAGCTCTGTGGAGCTTGCGATAACTCCTTGATACTGTAGAATAGCCAACTAGTTAGATAGGAGTTCTAATCCTGATGTTAGCAAACTGTGATAATATGTGTGTTTCCCTAAGAGAGAGTGTGTGTGTGTCTTCATTGACACCTGCTTTAGTGGACATTCACACTTAATACACTTCCCTTACCTCTCCTTTAGCACTGTTGCTGATGTCACTCACCTTCAAAGATACCTTTGGACAGCTCTTCAACATGTAAGCTCTGTGGCATGTGCAATAACTGCATAACACTGTAATCACAATACATAGTCAGGTAGGGGATTAAAAATCAATACTGGAAAGTGTATGTTTGCATGCGTGTGTCATCAGTATCCTGTGTGCAGGTGATTGTGTAATGACCAGATCCATTGCAGTGTGGATTTAGCCACATCATTATATTGAGGACCTATATGTCCCATTGTCCACATTACAAGGCCAACAGTTTTCAAACAGTGTAGAGGTTGTTGTAGACAATCCTCAACCATAAATGTGTACAGCCATGTGCAATTACTATGTGACAGTATGGATTAGTAAACAATATAGGCAACTTTTATAATACCCAGATACCACTCTCCACCCACAAATCATATCCAAACATGCTTGGCTCTTGATCTCTTACTCCCTTCTTTTATTACTTTGTCTCTATCTGTCTCTCTCTCTCTCTCTCTCTCTCACTCCCCCTCTCTGGTGGATTTGGAAAAGTACATCTGTTTTACATAGACTGCAGCTTGAGTTTTGTAAGTAATGCTCATGATCAACTGATGGCCTGTGCATGAATTGCAGTCCCCCACTTGCTAATTGCATACAGAACAGCTGTGGTATCATTTCTATAACCAACTGCATGGAAACACACTCCTATAACTAAGCACTTCTTGTGGGTGTTGGCCCTTTTCCTTCACTGTGAGCAGGACTTCATGTGGGTGATTGACAAACAGCATCAGAGAGGGTAGTTGGAAATACCTCTTACAACATACACTGTAGAGACAAGCCAACAAACAGGAGGGGGATGTTCCAGACATGGGGACAGAATCTAAGTATTGCTGTTCTGCATTTGAAGTAATGTTGGTTTAACAGGGTTTGTGTGGGTATGACCATTCTACATGATTTAACGTCTGGCATGACTTTGTTATGTGGTTGAGGAAACTCTCACCTGTAGGGCTATCTGCAGACTGGCCAGATACACACACACACACACACACACACACACACACACACACATATATATATATATATATATATATATATATATATATATATATATATAGATATACACACATATTTATATATATATATATATATATATATATATATATATATATATATATATATATATATATACACATTACACCATGCATGCTTTGCTTACCAGTGCACAAATGTGCTTAGCATTTATATTTAAGCAATGCTTAGACCTGCTAAGCATCGCTCAGCCCTGGTAACCAATGATCACATTCCAGTCTGATGAAATAGCAGGGTAATGACATCTTTAATAAGTGTATTTAATTCCATGTGCATAACATGCTTCTATGTGCTGTTATTACAGTAGCAAGGGGTGTGAGTATACTGTATGGGACACCTGAGTATATATGGTTAGTACAACATTTTTTTCTCTTTGTATGTGTTTCGTACATGGGTAGTATCGCAGGTTATATGCAGTCACACTTGCATGTATTGTATCATTACGCTACTAGTGTTAACATTGCTTTATCAAGTAAGAGTAGATTTCAGATTGTAGTACTGGAACCATACACCCCCGCATGCAAAGCTGGACTCTGAGTGCTGACTATCATGTTCTTGGTGTGTGTGCTGTGTGTTATTAAGTATTTGGTACTGGGTATTGATCTGATATGTGGATATTAACTTTAGACTACTATGTGTATAGGACATGTCACTGACAGCTGCTGTCATGTAGTAATGGCTTACCTATCAGTGTCAGATGTCTATCTGTCAAAGCATTCATCGTAATGCATAACCTGTTGGCTAGTTGATTTCTGTCTGTCCTCTGTACAGATGTGCAGATGTCAGGTATCCATCTTGGCTGCTTACAGGCAATATATGCGTGACTGACACTAACATGTCTGCCCAGCTGTGTTATGATTGCCGCAGCTAGGAAACCCCACCCTGTATATATCACATGCCATGGATACCTCAACTAGACTACCACAGTCAACAGAGCATGACTGGGTATAGGTCTCCAACCCAGACACTGGCTATGTTAAGTAATATATGTTGCATACATGTCAATTGGAGCACCTCACTGGGCCTCTGCAAGAGAAAACCAGATGTTTGCATTTAACTGTCACCCTGGGGATCACTCAAGTGGCATCAGTTGATTGATGGCCTGCTGACAAATGTCAAGTGGCATGATACCACTGTACCCACATCCCCTACGCTTCTTATCTCTCCATGTTACACACCTAGAAACACCCTCCACCTATGGGCCTCAGTACTGACAAATGAGTCAGTGTGCATTACTGAGAATAACAGTGTCTGTATGTTTGTAAACTTGTAGTTGATAATACCATGAGGGCCTTCCCACCCACTACACCCCCTCATTGTCATAGTTAGAAATGGCTGCTGCTGTAATGTAAATGAAATGTACCTTGTTACACATTTCACCCTACGGGCTATGTGGCGCTTACAGTAGCAGCATAACACTGTTGTACAGATGGGTAGATAGGCATGAGTTACCCTCTGAGTCTTGGCAATTGCATGTATGTGTGCAAGTGTGTATATTTGTAGGATACAGCATTCTAAGGCAACATTCTCCAAATACAATACACCTTGCCATACATTATAAGGGATAGTGATGTTGCTGACATTAGGAGAGCCATGACAAACCCTCTCCCTACTATCCATGTGGCATGTGCAATAAATGCATATCCCTGTAGTAGCATTGATTAGATAAAAAAGGGGTTGTACTGCAGTCCTGATAAATGTGTGATTGTGGGTATGTCAGAGCATTATCATGGGTTTTAGTGAGTAAAATATCCAGTGTGGGGTGTGGGTGCTGGGTATACTGCCTTTATACCATGGTACCCCCAATACATGTCCCAAGGTCCACTGTATGAGAACCACTGTCACCATCAACCATACAGGTAACTGATTACACAATCCAGCCCGATAATGCATGTGCTGTGTGCAAATTATCTGCAACAGAATGGACTCACTAACAAGGTAGTTAGCACTGATAAACCCAAGTCTCTCAGATGTGTCTATGACTGCTATGTGTTTGTCAATGTGTATATGACAGTATGTCATACTATGTATTGTTCTTAACACCCAGTATATCCCCCATTACCATACATACTGTTCTAGGCCTGGTGATGTTCTTCACTTAACAAGAAACTTGGGACACACCTCATCCTAAAAGCTGTGTGGTGTGTGCAATTAAGAACAAACACATTAGTAGCAATAAGTACCTAGGTAGGGGCTCTACTCTCAAGTGCTGCCAAGTAAGTGTGTGTGTATGTGAAGGGATCTACTTCAGTTTTCAGAAAATACATGCCCCAGGAGGTCATCTGTCCAAGAACTGAGTGGAAAACGCTAACATTTCAAAGGAATCATCTTGTGGAAATTAATTCCATCAAAACTAGTAGGAGATGTGTAAATGTCCTCTTCCCCACTCTACAGCTGTACAGCGATACTGGAGTTGATATATATAGTTGGGTGTGGATGCAGTGGTCACAGCCACCCTCATTGGGGTTATTCTTCTGTATCCCCCCCCCACTTAGTCTGCTGTAATACTGTACAGTTTATGTTAACAGGTTAAGTAGTTGTCATTCACACTATGTGTGGTTCTACACCACCCCACACCCTCAAAGGTGGAGGGCTGTGCCACCCACACCAGCACACCTATGTTTACCAACTCCAGGCTTGCACTACATTGGGGAACAGGACATATACCCTGCATACCTCTCAACTGTCTAGATTCTTTCCCTTATATTTTTGGTTTGCCCCTCAAAAAATGTGTTTTTCTGAAAATTTGCAGTGGACTGAAGTCATTAAATAATGGCAAGCATTTGAGTTTCAGTTTTCATTTTTCATATCCTTCAGAAAATGCATGCTATCACAAAACATGTTCTTCTAGCAAATCTTGGAGTTTATAAGAGCAGTATTTAAAACCTGTCCCTATTTTTAGGCCTTTGTCCCCACCCCACCCCCACTCTCCATTATTTTTGGCTTTGTCCAGCTTTCTTGTGGTAAGAGGTTGAGGGTATGATACCCTGCCAGTACCATCATCAATGACATTAAACTGACAGACTATTTACTGATGTGATGTTTTGCCTATTTTGTTTTGATGGAATTACATAGTCTAAAATGAGTTCACTTCAAAATTAAGTACATCCATGTGTACAGTATTCTCTATGTATTGCATCAACATCAAAGCCTCTGTGTGTGTGTGTGTGTGTGTGTGTGTGTGTGTGTGTGTGTGTGTGTGTGTGTGTGTGTGTGTGTGTGTGTTATTCACAAACATGTGGTGTGTGCCACCCAATACACTTACCATTGTCCACTGCAGAAGGGCTGCTGACATCAGCCACCATGCACTCACCTGTATACATCCCTCAGACCTATCAGCCATGTGGCACATGCAGTAACTGTTATACAGACCTGTTACTTGTGTTCAGCTGTACCCAGGATATGACACAGTCAATGTGTCACCACAGTGCCATACCTCTTGTAGACAACAACAGCAGACCAACATCCTGCTGACACTTTGACATCTACAACACAAAACGAATACATTATGGACACCACAATCAGTCAGTGTTAATAACAGCTATAATGCATAATGGCTGGACAGCTATACATCCTGACATGTAAACATTAAACTTTCTAGCTGAAAACATGTTACACAGCAATACATTGCTAAACCGTAGTACATTCACCCTGTGCATCAGAACCATATTAGCATGTCCCTGCATTGATGGTATGGATGACAGGGATGTGGCACAGGTATCATCATATGCACAGGGTGTGTTGTGGGTTTGCCAGAGACCTAGGCTGAGCCATTTGGTTGACATCATGTGTGTGTGTTAGGTGGTTTCATTATCAACTGGGCTGTGCAGATGTGGTGTGTGTAGGTATGTAGGTGCCTAAGCTGTGCTGGTGATCTGTGTGTCTATGTATGCACACAGTTCTGCCATGTGGCTGCCCTATACAGGGGTTTGTTGGACAGCTGCAGACCATACATGGCAAGGTATACAGTTCACCGTGTCTGGCCATGGACATGAGAACTGTGCCTGCCAAGGGTTCCATGGGCATTACCAGGTACAAGCCCAGATATGGTACTCTCCTGATGATGACAAATGTCCTCTGGATCCAGGTCCCTGGTGGGAATGGCCAGAACCACTTGCACCCAGCCTGCTGTGTTGTGGTGTGGACAGCACCCCTCTGCAGTGCTGGTGCTGGTACTGCTGCTACTGGAGTGGCTGTGACTTGTTACACATTCACTTAGACCTCTACCTGTTGGTGTTGCTGACCTATGTCCACGTGGCTGCCACCCTACTCCCACTATATGCTCTAACACAGACATTGCAAGGACAAGGATTCCCACCATCTCACCCAACCATCTATCCAGGACCTCTGCAAAATAACGATGGGCACCTGCAAGATCACAGATGTTGTCAAGTACAGCAGAATGACTAGCCCTCTGGAACTTCAGTCTCTGTCTGGTAAAATGTTCCATACATGCCTGTGCCTACATGACAGCCCAAAACATGCATCTGGTGACACCTGCTGTGGCACTTCTGCCAGGGGCATAATGGCCAGAAGCCCTCCTATGAGCCCCCCTGTACATCTGCCTGTGTGGAACCTCGCCAGTCATCCAGCTATGGCTGCTGTGTACAGACACATTTTGCCATAGTCAGCAAACTGTCCTGTCCCATGCCACCACCCGCCAACTGTCCCTTATCTATGGACACTTGTAATGGGTTATATATAGGGATTGTGACTGTGTGTGGGGATGGGGTGGATAAAAGTGGGATGTCAACTGATGACACAGCTTCAGCACCTGACAACCCTGCCTGTGCCTCACCATACCTAAGATCATTGTCAGAGTCTGTATGGACACTAACATCAGTTTGCCTGTAGGAGGGACCCTGACCCACCTTTCCCCCTGTGAGGGAAAAACAAAAAACGTAATGTAAGACCTGTACATCATTGCTTACCTCTACACACATGCGCGCACACACACACACACACACACACACACACACACACACACACACACACACACACACACACACACACACTTACAGGTGAGGTGCACAAAGATATTACACAGACCTCTCATTACCCAGCAGTCAACATGCATGACATAAGGCACTCAACAGCATGCACTGCAGCTATACTCAATCCTTGTTACCAACATTATACATATCTGTGATGAGTTGTGTTAGTAGGTGATGCCCTTTCCCCTGGAACACACTGCACCCATGTACACAGTATTGCTGTGCACCTGTTCAGCACTCTGGCATGTACTGTGCACCATACCTCACAAGTGTACACACCATTGCTGAATGTGTATATGTGTGGCAGTTATGTTTGCTCTGTTGCTCACAGCCCCTGTGTTTGTCTGACACATACCTGGGATGATATGAGGACAGCTGTCAATAGTGAATGCATGACCTTTAATTTGCAGATCTCATCATCAGCAGTGCATGCATGAGCAATAAAATCCAATTATACTGACAACCTTTAAAGCTTACTGTGGCTACAAGGAGTGTACACACCCTTATTGACATGCCAGCCTCTTCCATGATATGCAATGGGGCCACAATACTGCATATGTTAACATTGCACACACCTGATATGTGACATATGACCTGTACAATCAAATGTAGTATCAAACAAATGTGTTATTTGTGCAGATGCTGATTGAGATGCATACAATATGTGGGTTGCATAAGTGTGCACAGCCTTAACATGATGGTTTGTTGCAGCACCTGTTAAGTGAACTACAGCAGTCACTATTCCTGGAAGGGGTATACTACCATGGCCCATCTTCACTTGCCATTATTTGGTTACTAGGCCCTACAAATGTCCCCCAACTCAGCTGATTGCAAGGTCAGCTCATGTGCACAGCCCTTGGAGGTCACACAGTGCTTTCACTATTGTTGTGGAGTCAGGGTTATGTCTGGCACAATTCATGACCTTCACTGTGTTCAGATACAGCCATTCTTAGCGAGCTTTGGATGTATGCTTCAGTTCACTGTTGTGTTTCAGGGTG
This sequence comes from Protopterus annectens, assembly GCF_019279795.1. Taxonomy (NCBI): domain Eukaryota; kingdom Metazoa; phylum Chordata; order Ceratodontiformes; family Protopteridae; genus Protopterus; species Protopterus annectens. The sequence continues at coordinate 799,759,987 of NC_056733.1, read as the reverse complement.
GCACCCCTCCCCATCCTCAGCCTTATTGCAGTTGCTTGACAACTATGGGCCACACATGAGAGTCATTTTGCAGTGTTCCAAATTCAGAACACCGTGTCTAATGGCCTAGTTCCTGCTAAGGAACAGCAATCCTAAAGATGTACACTGGCACCAGCAATGTACACATGGGGATGGTGGGCCTGAGGTTGAGTGAGGTGTTGCTTGTGCACCACATGTATCTTTATTACTACTGTCTGTAGGTTTCAGCCTTGGTCTCAGTACACCATTACACATTGCAACACATGCCTTTGGGAGACGATGTTATGCCTATGCTACCTGTAGAGAACCCTGGATGATGTTTTCTGTGGAACATCTCTTTCATCTGATTACCCTAACCCATAGGCCACACTTATGCAGAGTGCAGGCGATTGTTGACACAGGCACTGCACAGGCAGTACTTGATAGACTCCCTTCCCACAAGTCCCTCAGTGTTGCAGCATGTTTCTGGCCAGCCTCCATGACCAGTTTGCAACATGTGCTGTCATCTGTCTTGGATGGGCACCTGTTTATTTTCTACATTAATGTTGTCCCATACTTCATAGTCACATACATAACTGTCTGCATTGTTTGCCATGGTATATGCAATGGTGAGGTAAGGCTATGTCTCCCACTCCTGAGTGCTACCTTTTGGATATGGGATCCATTCCATTGTTTGTAAGATGTGTGCAAGCCACAGCTGCCTCTGTTGCAGGTGAGTGGGCAAATGTCATGGACATACTTCTTGGACAGCAGCCCATTACTTGGGGTGACATTGCGGCCCAGTACTTGATGGAAGGTGTGTACTCAAGAAGAGTGAATGCTGTCAGTACCTCAAAAGCTGTTTCCACAATATGTTATTTGGAGTGTGTTAACACAAATGCTTCCAGTGTTTGTTAAGGTATGTATTCCCCATATTTGTTGTCCTAACATAGAATTCCATATTACACATTCATTGGTCATGATAGGATCACATTACAGGTTGTAAAAGGTGTGGAATGTGGTATTGTGATATGCCGTTGTGTGGATCTGTAACAGTTGCCATTGTAATAGTGGTGTATACACTGTTGTAGCCACTGTATAAGGGAAATATTTGAGACATGTCCCTACTGTAGGCCATTTGTCCCACCATTATGTTCATCTCTGTCCGCACATATTGCACTAACAGGTTGTTAGGTATACTGGAGGACTCTTACATACCCTTCAAATATGCCAACGTGGTGACCACTGTGACGCAGTGCAGTTAACAGCAACAATAAGTGAACATGTACAACATGCATTATGGGTAGGTGTGCTAAATGTGTGCATGGCAAATACCATGGCCATAACATGGTCAGTGTATTGGCAAACCTGAAAAAAACAACTCCATACTCACCAGCTACAGGCTGCTGCCCTAGTTGTATACCAGAGGGACCTACATAGTTGTGTGAAAGATGTAATGTCAGTAGCCACACCTGTGGCATTGGTACAGAGTGGGAGCAGAATTTCAGTACATCAACAGTACAAGCCCACAATACTAGAGATTATGCACATCATTTCTACACTTCAGCAACAGACTATGTTATCTGACATATGCATGAAGGTACTTTAAAGATGAAGATGGGTAAGCAATAGTGGTCTACTAATGTGCCCTGGGGCTTTACCTGTATGCTCCTTGTCCAATGTGTAGGTAGCACCCACCTCAACAATGCTATTGTCAAGTTCCTGGCTTGGCTGGTAAGGGTGCCCCAAGGCTGGTGAGGAGCTCCTCAGCATGTGTCAGTGGGGGCTGAATGGCATGACACCCACCTGTGGCTAGCTTGTCCTTCCAAAACTACAGAAGCACACTGATGGGTGTAGCAGATGAGATCAGTGCTACGATATTGCACCTGCTTATAACTGCGGTTATGCAGGCCAACATAGTTTACCCTGTGGATGAGCTCATTCCACAGGGCAATTGTCTCCTGCAGATCATGGGCTGTGTGTCCAAAGAGGGTTCTGTGATGTACAAGGAAGTTTATTATTATATCATTCTCCTGGGAAGTATATGCAGGGAGATGCTCCCAGGACATGGTACCTGGAAGACAAACAGGAAAAAAGGTCTGAGAACCTCATACTGCAGGATATAATACTTGTTCATTGATATTTCTCTCTCACCCCCCACCATATCTGCAACAATAATCTGAACACACAAATCAGTGGGTATCTTTACACCAAGCCTACTGTTGGGACATATATCCTATTGTTCAACAAATATTGAAATGTGTTTCTATTCATGTTCCATGTTGAAAGACTATCATTGGTGGCCTGTTGCTATCAATGTAACTTGCATGCCACTGTAATGGCCACTGTGGTTCCATATATGCATGCATTGGATAAGGGGAAGGATAGTAGGTATATTTGGGGAGGTAGGTTGGATCAGAAGACAGACAAGACAGAATACAGGGGCAGTATATGAGACATGTGGGGGGTAAACACCTTGGATGGGGAGGGGTGTTTGGAAATTGGAAGCCCATGAACCCCCAAATGGAAACAGAGGAACTGAGGTCGTCACCCATGGGCAGTCACTACTGCACATTTATGGCCCTGAAGGTGGCTGTGCTGGAGGCTGAGCAGGGGGGGCAGGCTGACCCTCTAAATGCACCACATGGCCTTCAAGCTGGTGTAGCAAATCTCCAAACTCCCTTCTGAGCTCTCTATGCATCAATCCCTGGACCTGACTTCAGGTGACAGGATCCTGTCCATGCTCACTCCCGGTGGGGACGAGCCCCATTGCCTGAGGCTGTTCCACCTGAAGGTGGTACAGGAGCAGCAGGCAAGGAGGTCCCAGGGTGGGTCCCAGATGTGCTGGGGCCAAGTGCCATGGCCAGATGAGGTGGGAGAGGTGTGTCCATTGGGACCGGCCTTCCCAAACATGCTATGGTGTTGCAGTTTTAAAACATATGTGGGTTAGTAATAGTCAACACAATCCAGGATTAGTTATAACAGCATGCATAGATATTCCCATTAACCCAAAACACCAGATTTGGAACAGTTGCATAGCAAACAGAACACATGCATATATGGAACCACAGTGGCCATTACAATGGCATGCAGGTTACATTGATAGCAACAGGCCATCAGTGCTAATATTTCAACATGGAACATTAATAGAAACACATTTCAATATTTATTGAACAATAGGACATATGTCCCAACAGTAGGTTTGGTGTAAATATACCCATTGATTTGTGTATTTAGATTATTGTTGCAGATATGGTAGTGGGGGGGGGAGATGCCAATTAATGACTTATATATCCTTGTAGTACTCACAACTTTAATGATCATTGCTCTAATCATTAAGGTGCATGTATTATTACACTACCCTATGGCCTTGGTTTGCCAGTGGTATGTTTGTAAACAAGTGTATACTTCAACTGTCTTATAGCTAAATTCTACATCTCTTACCTGGTAGACTTGTGGAGGGAATGTTTGTTAACACTACCTGACTGTTTCTACACATATTCCCAGATTACAAGTTAATATTATGTACATACCTCTCAATCTCTTAATGCACACACTCTGGACAAAACTTGACAACATGGGGGTACAAATAGGGACATGTTTTGAATACTGCTGTCATAAATTTGGAGAGTTGCTAGAGTGGCAGGATTTGTCTTAATATACATTTTCTGAAGGTTTTGAGGTCTGAAAATCAAATGTATGTCATTATTTTGTGACTACAATTCTGAGATCATCCCACTGATTTGCCAGGGAGACAGAGGAACAGGCAGAAAATATGAGCCAATTATCTGGAGATTCTGAAAAATCTGTACAGTTGAGAGGTATGATTATGCATACAGCTTACTACCACTCCCAGGATTAGAACAATGGCTGTGTCTGCAAAAATACATCAATTTAAGTCACAGCAGAGTCTGCTATTTTAATACTGCTGTCTTTCTTTTCAGTGTTTTCTGTCTAAGTCTCTCTTGGTTGTACAATCTGATATCGTACTTACAACAGTCTTATACAGAGATTCCTAGACATTTTTTTATGTAACACAGTGTGGGTAACAGTGGCTAATGCAACATTACTATTCAGAAAATGCACAAATAAATGCCATACAATACCAGAATAAACACAACCAGTCCAGGATTTAGAGCTTTATTGCCAGGCAGTTTCAGTTCTATTTAAATATGACCTATATGGGACTATTACTATCACATTGTCTGGTTTATTCAGTACAACCCATACACATTTTTTTTTTACTGCCAGGTGACTTTCTACTCCTTTATATTTATTTGGTATGACTACTACAAGCAGGATTGTTACTCATCAGCCTCGCAATGCAGACTTTGCAGCCTACTAGCATGGGCTTTCAGATTCACAGCCCACTCAGCTGCAGTTGTAAGGGAAATAGAGACACATTTAGGCATACCTATCCATCATATACACAGGCTGGACATTACTAAACAGTTATTAGTAGGAGTACTTACACACTGCTGGGACATCACCCCTCTGCCTTGCTTCTTGGACCCACTTGTCTAATAGTTCCCTCTTTCTTCGCTTCAAGTTGGCATAGTGGTGCTGGACCTGCTCACCAGTCCAAGGGATACCAGTGGCACTGGTGAGATCATGGGCAAGATGGTCCCAGACTTCTGCTTTATGTTGGGAGCCTTGGTACTGGCCCTGCAGCAGTCTCTTGTCATGGTTTTCTACCAGGAGTCCTACCATGACCTTGGACTCCTGTATGCCTCAGCGCTGCTCACAGAAGCAGGTGACCTCACCAACTCCTGCCATACTGCATACAGTGGGAAGCTGCAAACAGTTATGAGCTGTATACCAGCCTGTGGGGTTTAAATACAGCTGATTTCCCACCCTTTGCCGTGATTGGACAGTTTTGAATATGCTAAGCTAAGCTAAGCTACGAGCAAATCTGCTTCACTAAGGTTGGCAGTACTTAAAGAGACAGGTTTAGCACTGCTTACCAATGGGCAAATCCACTTAGCTGGGCTACTCATTGCTTAGCAGTCATATTTACACAATGCTTACACCTGATAAGCATAGCTGTGCAATGCTTAGCATTGCTTATTTTTCATTTTATAGACTATCTGCTGTATAGGATTGATTCATCATTCATTACATATTATAAATTTGTTTACTGTCCCTGACATCCACTAATGTGCTTTCATTACATTTATTCATGAGTGGCTATACTGTATGGGGCACTTGTGTTTATATGGGTGTTTCACAAGTTTATTAAACTGACATCTCACATCTGGATCTAATGCAGTACTCCGGTTAACAAATATATTTTATTTAGTAGCTAATAATAAAAAAAAGTTTATGTACTGCTTTCACATGTAAAATGCAAATTGGTTACAGTGGGGATCGAACCGGGAATGGCTGCTTGCAAAGCATACGCTCTAATTACTACATTGTTGAAATACTGCTTATGCTGGATGTCTCTTGCTATTTAACTTCTTGTGCTGTTTAAGCTCAACTAAGCGTAGCTAAGCAATGGGCACACCCGCGCAGTTATGCTTAAACTTATCACATTTATAAAAAAAATAATTTTTGTTGTGTTATTTTATCTATACCCTTCAGAATATCCCTGCTAATGCTGAACCTGTTATTTTATCAACTTTCTGTTTTATGGGACAATTGTCCCTTTTGGCTTTGTCCACATTCCTTACTCTGACTGGTTAGGAGGAGTGCGCTATGTGCTTATGCTACCTGTGTTATCCTAACAACTTTTGGCTTGGTAGGGACGATTGTACCTTATGCCTTTGACCAGATTTGTTATTCTGACAGGTTGGGGTTTACGAGCATTCTCGCTCAGTTTTAATTGCCAAAAGGCAATTCTGAAAGTGCAGAGGGCATGTGTATTGTGAGAGTTCTGCTCTCAGACACACCTCATGTGCTTGTACACAGAACCATGTCCGTTTTAGATCATGGCAGCGCACCTTCATAAATATGCATAGCTCGCTGTTGTGCTGAACAGGAATGGTCCCTGCCATACAGAAATAACTTATTCCTGCATGGCTACTTGCTGAATCCCAGGGAATGTTTGAACATTGGTGCAGCAGTTAGTGTTGTTGCCTTACAGCAAGAGGTTCTCTGGTTTGATTCTTGGCTGGAGTACCTTTTGTGCAGATTCTGAATCTCATCCCTTTGTTTGTGTGGGTTTCTTCTGCATACTCCAGTTTTCTCCCACATTCCAAACCCGTGTCTGGAGTGAGTCTCCCCAGGCCTCTGCTGAAAATGGGCTCTGTCCCAGTTGGACTTTGCAGGTAAATAAGTGTTAACTAAATAATTAAAATAATGACATCAGCAGATATTTTGATGAGCATTTGTCAGCAATGTAAAGTTTTTTTTTATAGTAAAGGTAGGTACAGGGTGAGCTTGAAGTGATGAGAGAAATGTGTTTTTTTAGTGGGAGGGTCAATGTTAACTAAGGACATTATTGACAGTGAAAAGTAGTTGCTGAACTGGGAAAAGACTGATTCATTGCAGTTACTTGTTGTTAGGAAAGGAATAGTATTTTGTTGGGGCACAGTAACCTATTCAAGGATGACCAGAAAAGTTTAGAGGTTTAGTTTACAGGTTTTGATCCTTGTGTGAAGGTTATTGTAGAAGGTTTATTTACCTAGTCTGACATGGAGTTTAGTAAATACCTGTATTGCATTTTGAGTATTTCTTTCCATGCTTTGTCACATTCTAACATTAGTTTTGTTCTCTTAGCCATGGTACAGGGTTAGATTTGACTCTTTTATTTTGGACTGGCACTAAGTCATTAAGGATTTTTAGGATCATTTTTAGGAGTTTTTAGAAAAATGTCACTGAAGTGGGAGACTGCAGAGTCTAGCAGCATGGATTTTAGTATATTCCACTTATACTATTCTAATAAAGATGCCTTTATTGAACTTGGTTGAATTTCTCAGCATTGTTAAATTTTGGCATCTCTTCTTTAAGTAGGGTTCTGTTTATGGAGTTGTTAAAGAGAATTGTATCTGTTTATGGAGTTTTTATAGAGAATTGTAATACCTCATGCTCACTTGTTTATCCTGTCAATGTGGATTGTATTTAAATCCTAGAGGGTTATGTCATTATCAAGTTTTTATGGCTTTAACCAGGTTGCTGTGGAAATTACTATATCGGGGGGGGGGGTGGACAACAATGTAGTCACACATCATGGATTTTATTGCACATGTTCCTCAGGTTCATATTTAACAAGTGGAGATTATGATTGGAGGATAAGTGTGTCTAAGTATTGGTGTGGTTTGGTCTGGGTAGAGTTGCTGATGGAGGGGGTCAGGGTTTAGGTGAATATGTCCACTGATTAATAGGTTCACAGGTTCATAGGTAGGTACTAGGCTATCAGCCCGAGGGCCAAGGCAAGGCTAGCCAACAGTGTATTGGCTTTCACCACCCATGCATTGTTAAATTCCTGCCCCTCTATCGAGCAGTGCCCCAGACATAATCCCAGGGGTGAATTTCCTATCACCCATCCACTTATCAAGGTTTTTCTTGAATAGTGCTAATGACGAGCTCTGCTTGATGTGGATGGAAATCCTGTTCCAGAGCATGGGAAGTCTCTGGGACATGAATCTATCCCTCCAGCATGTCCTGTTTATTGTTGAGGTGAGGTTTAGGTCCCTAGAGTGTGTAGCTTGGGGAGTTTGGGATATCTTTAAGTGGAGCATGTCCAATAATTCCATGTTTGACATAGCTTTGTATGTCAGACAGAGGTCTCCTCTGACTAAGCAATATGCAATTGAGTAGAGTTTAAGTTTCTTAAGCCGGTCGGCATAGGGCAATTTTTGAGGCCAGAGATCCTCTTGGTGAGGTACTTTTGGGGCCTCTCAAGTTGTTGTAGGTGTCTTGCGAGGTACATCCCAAATGGGGCATTGTATTCAATAAGTGATGAGTAGAGGGTGATGATGACTTCCTTATTTCTAGATGCGAACCCTTTTGTGATTAAGTGGACCACATAGAAAGATTTTCTGACCACTGTGGCAATGTGGTTATCAAAGGAGAGGTCACTATCCACTTGGGTCCCAAGGTCTCTAATCACACTTTCCATATTAAGTGAACTTCCCCCTATTTGGTAATTCATGGGTACCATGTTTTTGCCAAAGGGGATAACAATGCACTTTTTGGCATTTAGTCTGAGGCCATGATTTTGACACCAGGTGTCGGTCTCTGTGAGGTCCTTTTGCAGGATGTTTACATCAGCAGGGGAATCAATAATGGCACCCAGTTTGCAGTCATCTGCAAACTTGGTTAGCCATAGACCCTTGGTGTTCACTTGCACTGCAGAGAAGTATATACCGAACAGGAGGGGTCCCAGGACTGAACCCTGGGCTACTCCACTTGTCACTGGTTTAAAGATGGATCTGGTGTCAGCAACTCTTACTGTGTGGGTTCTGTCCATGAGCCAGTTGGCCACCCATCTCATGATGTAAGGGTTTATGTTAAGGTTAGTGAGTTAATCAATGATTCCTGTATGAAGGATAGTGTCAAAGGCTTTAGCAAGGACCAGGTAGGTTGTGTGGACTACCTTGCCCTTGTCTATGGCCTTTGTAACTGTTTCAAAGAAGTCTACCGGGTTTAGGAGACATGACCTACCTTTTACAAATCCAAATTGGGTAGCATCCAGAGTTTGGAGGTTACTTATATGAGTTCCATGATGATACGCTCCATGGCCTTGCAGACCAGGCTTGGCAGGCTAATAGGTCTATAGTTCCTGGGGTCTGTGGTTGTTCCTCCTTTGTAGAGTGGGATAACCGTTACTGTGCACCATTCTGTGGGCACATGACCTGTGGTGAGGCTGTGGTTGAACATGGATTTTAGGTGTGGGGCTAGTTCATTTTGGAGTTTGTGTAAGACGCAGCCTGAGATGTTGTCCGGTCCCATGGATGTTGTGTTTTTTTGCTTTAGAGAGTGCCATTTTTACCTGTGTGTTTGTGATTTCCGGGGCTCTACAACCATCTGGTATAGTTATGGGCCCTTTGGGGGGTGAGGGGGGGAGTAAAGTTTGCACTGAACCTATCTGCCAATATGTTGGCAATATCAGTTGGCTCTGTATATTTTATGCTGTTCTGTTGTAACTCAGTGCAGATCGGGGTGTTGCCATGGAGATTCTTGACATAGCTAAAGAATACCTTGTGGATGTCTTTGAAATCCATGACAATTTTTCTTTCACTATTAGCTTTGGAGGATTTTATGAGAGATCTTAGTTTCTTACAGAGGCTCGTCAGTGAGTCCCTCCATACCTGGGTTTTTATTCTCTTTTGCAACAGTTTTTTTCCTTCTGTTGTAGAGTTTGTTAATGGCAAGGGACCACCAGATTGTTTTTTTTTTTTTGGAGGATAGCGTCTTGGTTTTGTTGGGGATAGCATGATCCATGCACTCATGCAGGTGCTTGTAGAGTGCCTTTGTGTAGGATTCAGCAGTCATGACTGTGTTGACTGTGTTATCCATCTGCTGGGGTGTCATAAAGTTAATCACCTCAGTTTTGAGAAGCATGAAGTTTGCTTTGGAAAATTTTTTTACGATTGATTCCTTGTGTGGGGGTGGGATCGGGACGTGGATATCTGGGGTGATTAGTTTATGGTCTGATCTAACCAGCAAGGAGTTGATCTCGGGCATTGAGTACTGGTCACCCATGTTGGTAATGACCAGGTCCAGAATATTGTTGCCCCTGGTGGGGTCATTGACAAGGTGATCCAGGGCATTAGAATGTATGAACTCCAGAAATCATTGAGCCAAGGGGTACAAGAGTAGATTTCCCAGTTAATGTTTGGGTAGTTGAAATCACCCCATTATTATGGTGTTTGGTTGGACCCTCTTTTTTTCCAATGTCCCCAGGAATGAGAAGTGAGCATTCTGGGTCACAGTGGGGGATTTATAACAAGCTACAATTTTTGCCCTCGGTTAGTTGCACTTGGATGATTTCAGAGGCATCATATTTTGCAACTACCTTGGAGGTGTGGATGTCCTTTATGAATATGGACATGCCTCCACCCTTCGTGTTTCGGTCTGGGTTTTGTGGCCAAAACGTGTGGCATGAGTTATAGCCTGGTAGTGCTGGGGTTCTCTCGAAAGCCTTGAAACAGGTCTCAGTCACTGCACAGATATCAATGTTCTCCATTTTGAGGAGTGCCTCGTGTGAGTGCATTTTGAAGTTTAGACACCTAGCATTGAGTAACATTGCCCTCAGTTGTTTTTGTTTCCTGTAGTTCTAATGGTGGTGGGTTTGTTTTTTGAGCCTTGCCTAAAAAAGGCACTATAGGTTTGGCAAGAGCCTTGGCCAATATTCTGAATACCAGGGGTGACAGGTGCAGGCCATCTCTGGTGAAGCATTGTGGCCTGTCAAACATGTCATCGCAGGCAGACAGATACTGGATCCCCTTTGAATGACACCAAAAGCTTAGCCAGTTGTTGAAGTTGATCATCTTATCCTTGTACTATGTTATAATTTTTGGTGAAGGCAGGATGCTACTCAGGGCTAGGGTCATACCTGCCTGGGCTACAAGATTGGAGAGCTCTTCCATGTCTCTTTTCATGTAGTCCAGGGAGGTATGTCTCAGGTCATTTACACCAATGTGGACTATGACTGATTCATATTTGTACTTGCCTTGTAGTGACCTGAGTGCATGCATTATGCGGTGGATTCTGGCACCCCACAAGTAGCTGACAGTAACCTTCTCTTTGTCCAGCCTGGTGAGTGGGGCATCGGTATGCCTGACTATAGAGACACCTATCACAAGTGTGTTGGGTATGTTGTTTTGTCTTATGGGCTATGGTTGTGTGGCACACCGAGTTTGTGGGCTGTGTGTTGTTTGGGGTGTGTTGGTGGGAGGAGGTGGCTTGTGTGTCTGCTTTGGAGGTCTCTGTTGCCTAGGCAGATTTAGATTTTTAATCAGAGTCTCCATATATGTCTTGGTGTTTCTATGTGTTGGTTTTGGATGTGTTGATTTAGTTGGTGTATGTGTTGTGAGTGGGGTGTTGTGAATTGTTACCTTCTCCTCTTGACTGTCTGTTCCAGTATTGGTTGGAGAGAGCTTTGCCTCTAGATTGGCTGTATATGTGCATCTCTCACAAATGTTAGTTTGGTGGTAGGAGGAGAGGGTTGTCTGTGTACATGAGGCAGTTGCAACATTGCCTCAAGATGCCCAAGCTCATTAGGTAGGCTGGAGAGTATACCAGGAGCTGTCTCTTGGACATGCCTGATTAAGTAGGGAAGTATAAAGACTATTCCTTTCTGGCAGATGCGAGGGTTGAGTGCTTAGTATTGCAGTAAATTTATTACAAGTGCTGAGCTAAAAGGTGCGGGTCTGAGTGCTTTAGGCTGAAAGACTGGCAAGTTCTAAGGGAAAAACTGAAGAGCAGACTTTGTAGAGCCAGGAATGGTCAACCCCAGCAAATGGGTGCTGCGCAATGTGCAAAACTGTGCAAAAGCAGGTATCTACACCAGGAAGATAAAAGGGATAGAAAGTAGCTCAAAATGGCCAATAAACTACAAATTCTGAGCTGAAATCCACTCCTCCAGGGACTGATAGGCTGCTCAAAGCTCCCCTCTCTCACTGATGAACAGAGAAACTTCCTTCTATCCAAGTAAGGTATGGGCCAACACAGAAACTACAATACAGCCCTGGATTCAGCAAACTCTGAAAACTGGACTCTACAAGTTTCGGAAAGGCGGGAAACAAGTATAGGACAGCTTACTTTTTTTTTTTTTTTTTTTTTTAGAAATTAAGGCATTAAACACCAAATAAACACTTTAAGGCACAGAAAAATGGATATCACACCTGAGTGTGCAGCCTACAACAGTAAAAACAGTTTAAATGCTTACAAAATGAATTTAAAGTGCAAACAGTAAATAAGTACAATAAAACAGTAGCAAAAGGCTTTTTGGTATCAAATAAACACTAGAAAATGAGCGTTTAGGCAGAATTAGCAATTTCTAATGAGAAACAAGCCAAAAAAGTACTTAAAGCAAACCAAAGTCTCTCTTTTCACTTTCTGCTGCTGTGGGACTCTGCAGATCACCTGGGCAGGTTCTTGCTGAGCTGATACAAGTGCAAACAATGCACAAAAGTGGGTTTTTATAGCAGGAAGATAAAAGGGATAGAAATTAGCCCAAAATGGCCAATAAACTGCAAATTCTGAGGTGAAAACCACTCCTCCAGGGACAGATAGGCTGCTCATAACTCTCCACTCTCACTGGTGAACAGAGAAACTTCCTTCTATCCAAGTAAGGTATGGGCCAACCCAGAAACTACAATACAGCCTTGGATTCAGCAAACTCTGAAAACTGGAGTTTACTAGCATCAGAAAGGTGGGAAACAAGTATAAGATAGCTTATTTTTTGTTTTTTTGTTTTGTTTTAGACATTAAGGCAGTAAACACAAAATAAACACTTTAAGTCACAGAAAAACAGATATCACACTTGAGTGTGTAGCCTACAACAGTCAAAATAGTTTAAATGCTTAAAAAATGAATTTAAAGTGCAAACAGTAAATAAGTACAACAAAACAATAGTAAAAGGCTTTTTAGTATCAAATAAATGCTAGAAACTGAGCATGAAGGCAGAATTAGCAATTTCTATCAAGAAACAAGCCAAAAAAGTACTTAAATCAAACCAAAGTCTCTCATTTCTCTTTCTGCTGCTGTAGGACTCTGCAGACCACCTGGGCAGGTTCTTGCTGAGCTGATGCAAATGCAAACAATGTGTAAAAGTGAGTTTTTATAGCAGGAAGTTAAAAGGGATAGAAATTAGCCCAAAATGGCCAATGAACTACAAATTCTGAGCTGAAAACTACTCCTCCAGGGACAGATAGGCTGCTCAAAGCTCCCCACTCTCACTGGTGAACAGAGAAACTCCCTTCTATCCAAGTAAGGTATGAGCCGACACAGAAACTACAATACAGCCCTGGATTCAGCAAACTCTGAAAACTGGACTCTACTAGCTTCAGAAAGGCAGGAAACAAGTATAGGATAGCTTTTTTTTTTTTTTTAGAAATTAAAGCAGTTAACACAAAATAAACACTTTAAGGCACAGAAAAATGGATATCACACTTGAGTGTGTAGCCTTCAACAGTCAAACAGTTTAAATGCTTAAAAAATTAATTTAAAGTACAAACAGTAAATAAGTACAATAAAACAGTAGCAGAAGGCTTTTTAGTATCAAATAAACACTAGAAACTGAGTGTTTAGGCAGAATTAGCAATTTCTAATGAGAAACAAGCCAAAAAAGTACTTAAAGCAAACCAAAGTCTCTCTTTTCTCTTTCTGCTGCTGTAGGACTCTGCAGATCACCTGTGCAGGTACTTGCTGAGCTGATACAAGCGCAAAAAATGCGCAAAAGCAGGTTTTTATAGCAGGAAGATAAAAGGGATAGAAATTAGCCCAAAATGGCCAATAAACTGCAAATTCTGAGCTGAAAACCACTCCTCCAGGGACAGATAGGCTGCTCAAAGCTCCCCACTCTCACTGGTGAACAGAGAAACTTCCTTCTATCCAAGTAGGGTATGGGCCAATACAGAAACTACAATACAGTCCTAGATTCAGAAAACTCTGAAAAGTGGAGTCCACTAGCTTCAGAAAGGTGGGAAACAAGTATAGGATAGATTATTATTTTTTTTTTGTTGTTTTTTTTTTTTTTTTAGAAATGAAGGCAGTAAACACAAAATAAACACTTTAAGGCACAGAAAAAATGACTATTGCACTTGAGTATGTAGCCTACAACAGTTAAAACAGTTTAAATGCTTAAAAAATGAATTTAAAGTGCAAACAGTAAATAAGTACAATAAAACAGTAGCAAAAGGCTTTTTTGACTGGTTCTTTTGTGTAGGAAAGTGCATAACCAAATAGGCTTTTGCTTTAGTTTTATTGGTGATGTGGTTTCTGGATAGTTCAGTTTTATATATTTGCAGCTGAATATATCTATGGTGAATGAGTGACAGAGGCTGCGTAATATTTTAAGGGAGAAGTTGGCCGTGGATTTGTTGGGTAAATGTGCATAGGTGGGTGGGGTATCTTTCTGCATTAGGAAAGTTTGATTGTAGGTGATAGAAGTTAGTAAGTAGAGAAGAGTGACTAGGAGAGCATTAGGTAATGCCATTTTAAATGTATAATGTATAACTACTAAGAGGATATAATGGATTAAAATATTTGAGGTGTAAGCAAAGATAACTTACTTTGTTTTGCAGAGTAGCAAAAGAGAGTGAATTTTATTATGTCAGGTCCTGTTGGTTGAGAATTATATATAGTAGATGTGTGTTGTGATTGGTTGTGGTTGTGGGTGGTTAAATCTAGAAGTAGATAGGGGGTATGTGGCAGTAGGGTAATGGGGTGGAATGACCCTGGGCAGAATGAGGACAAGTGGAGCAAGGCCCCCCATGAATCAACCTTATTTTAACAAAATAAACAGTCTGTGGCACTGAATATAACCTTTCCTGGTGAAGCTAAACAACTAAAATAAAGGTAGGCAAATGTTTTGGCATACACTGTAAGAGAAGTATTGAGATATCTTTCAGTACAATGCAGCTAGGGATAATTCGGAATTATTATGATCTATCTCAAGGGAAAGAGGAATGTGGGATATTAAACAGCACTGGGGGAGGATGTGAAAAGCACAACACAGCAAACAATGCCAAACAAGACAGACCAACCATGATTCACAGCGGAGTCCAAGATTCACTACTCTTACTCAAATAAAGGAGAAGGTCTTATACCCTTTGGCCCTTTTTCAGTGTTCTTGGCCTGCAACCCACTGAGTAGGTGTAACACTGAAGGTGTATATATAGCAAGAAGGGAAGGGGAGCCGATTAAAGTCAGGTTTAAGGAAACCTAGAGGCAGCTCTAGCCAAGACTGTCTTATACAATAAACCAGTAGTCCCAATAAATAACTCCCTGCATAAGGTAAAAATGAGAAAGGTTCTGCTTACTTAAACACAGCTGCAGAGCTGAGGTGTATCTTCGCAGACAACTCTGAATGCAAATGCACTTCACTCTTTCAAAAAATCTGATGTTAGGGTTAGGGAATGAGAGAATGGGTCTTAGAATTAGGAAGCCGGAGAGAAGAGTTAAGGGTTAGAGAATGGAAAGGGCATTTTAGGAAGTGGGAAGGGCATTATAGGGTTAGATTTAGGGTTCTGATAGGGCTATGGGAGCTAAGTAGTTATGGGCCATTGAGTTAATGGCAGCTTGAGCACTTACCTATTCGAGCAAGTGGCAATGAGCAAGCGCATCACAAACATACGGCATGCGATCACTTGCTGTACTGTATGATTGCTTAGCTATACTTTGTTCAGGTAGCAGCATGATCCCTGCAAGGAGTCAGTGTAGGTCTCAAACCAGCTAAATAATTGCACAGCTTATTGAAAGGCTCCCTTTTATAACTCATTTCATTCCATATTGCTTTTGATTCTATAATGCAGAATGCAAGGTAACAATGGGTGCTTTGATCAATGAGTATGCCTAAGCAAGAAAAGATACCAGAAAGTGTGGATCTGTGAATTGCATACATGTGCGAGTATGCCTAGGGGAGAAAATATACCAGAAAGTGTGGATCTGTGAAGTTCATACATATGTCTAAGTAATCGCATCTAATGAAAAAAATCCTTCCCTTATGTCTAAAAAATAGAATTAGAAAATATAAATATGTAACTAAATATTTGTAATATATTCTGGTAGCCATAAGCAAGGAAACATATCTCAAAATAAAAGACAGATAAATCTATGACAAGCTAGTGAAGACTTGTGTATATAAGGAATGAAAATAGCAGAATTAATATTGAAGCTTCTTTGCTACAAATAGGGAATTTGCATAAGTGAAATGACAAAAGAAAAAATACATGTATTTAACAAGAAATTAGGGAAAAATGTTCCCCTGGGTAATAACCATCTGGTTGTATTTCTATTGTAAGCATAAAAATAAACTCTTGAAGAAAAAAAAAGGTTTTAGTGCAAAGTAATGTAATCACTATGTGCTTCAGACCATGCTAAAAGGCTTTTTCCTGTGCTGATAAATGAAAATAACTTGCAGCAGATATCAAATCATTTGCCTTTTTAATAATGAATGAAAATTGTTGGTCTGTAGAAATAAAATCAATAAGTTGGATGACTCATAAGCAGTCAAAAAATGAAAGGAATTAGAAAACAATTATGAGTAGCTAAAAAGGCTAATACAGAGATGTAGTGATACATTTCCCAACAGTAGATGCCGAAGTATTAACTTACTAAACTTTTCATAATTAAATGTAAAAAGTAATGAAATTCTCACTAATACAGGGAGATAGTGAGAGAGAGCATTACCATTAGGGTAACTTTATCTCTAAGATCCAATGCTGTGATAAGCATACTCACACACAATTATACTGTTTAAATTCAGTGGTGATGGTCATCAGACTGAAATAGATCCTCGGTCAATGCAATACCTATTAGAGGGACAATGTGATAAAAGATATTTCCACAAACTAGCAGTATTATATTATATGTGCTATGATTATTGTTATTGTGAGGACTCCTAGTAGGATAACATAATTAGCAGCCTAGATACTGATTAAAATAATTGCCCTGGTTTCTAAAGATTTGCCTTTGGTATAACCAACCTGGTGTTACTTCTCTAGCCAGCCTGATTGAGATGGATATTGTGAGACAGTGTAAGAAATTAATCATGCAATCTGCTGATCATCTATTACTCAAACAGCATAACACAATGTGTGAGAGATGTGTATATATAATATCCTTGGAGGCAAAAATCTAATGCACAATAAACTGAGACACCAAAACTGTCAGTAGTATACCACATATTACTCTCTCTGAGGTCATCACAATGCACATAATCCATCATATGCTGAGATTCTAAAGTTTAACTTGCTTAAACCTCGAAGACCTCCAAAATACAACACAGGCACAAAACACACTCAGCAAAGCAAGGAAAGAATGACAGTTAGTTGTTTATCTAGTGCCAGGATCCATCAGATTATGCAGGCACTCAAGTCCTTCAACAACATGTACCAGCAGGACTCTGTCATAGTTCATGCTGGCATCAATGACTTGATGCATACCTCCCTGGACTATATGAAGAGAGACATGATGGTGCCCTCTGACTATGTATCCAAGGAAGTTATGTATTGAGCACTGAGAAGCATTTTGCCTTAGCCAAGGATGATGCCACAATATGGCCAAAAAAATTGACTTCAATAATTGGCTTAGTTTTTTGGTGTCATTCAAAGGGGGTCAAATATTTTTTTAGCCTGGCAGGATATGATTGACAGACCACATTGTTTCTCCAGAGATGGCCTGCATCTGTTCCCGCTATGTTTTTATTTGCAAAGACATTGCCTACCCCAATAATGCTTTTGTAGGCAATGAAACTTGATAAACAAACCAATATTATGAAACGCACAAAGGAAAATATGAAGGTGTTACTGATCAATGCTTGGAGCCTAAACAAGAAACTCCACTCCCTACAAGACCTGCTCAATCTGAAAGACATTGACGTCTGTGTAGTAACTAAGACATTGTTCAAAATAGTGGAAATCACTCTAGCTGTGTAGAGCAATTACACCTTCCACACAGACCAGCTACAGTGCAGTAGGGGAAAAAGATGGAGGCGTCTCAATCTACATCCAGAAGAGACTCACATCAAGGTGAATAAAGCAGCATGATGGACTAGAGCTTCATAACATTCAAATAACCATCAAAAAGGTCTTGTACCATATATTAGCTAGCTACAGAACTCTGTCTGTGACGCAAGAAAGTCACACCTATCTACAGGAACTAGAATCACTCAGTATTAAATCTAATACCATTTTCCTAGGTGATTTAAACTATTCAACTATAGACTGGGAAACCTACACCACCACTACTGCACAAGGACAGAGATTCCTGTGACAACTAGTCAGAGAACCCACTGGGGGAAAAATGTCATGGATATTGTCCTTACTAATAAAGTAATGTCGTTCAGCTTTTCCCGGTTAGGGGTCACCACAGTGGAATTCCGGTCCGCTAATGATTGGCAGTGGATTTTTACGGTGCCAAGTTGCCAGCCCAATGCCCAACCTTCAAAGAAGGCAACCTATTCATGCACACACCTACCTGCATGTCTTTATATGTCACTCAACCACGAGGAGGACACGCAGACTCCACACAAAAGGCACTCCAGTCGAGAATCGAATGGGAGAACCTCTTGCTGTGAGGTGACAATGCTAACTGCTGCTAATACAAGAGTATATTACACCATCTCTTGCATATCTTCATAACTTGTTAGGTCTGACTATAAAGCAGCGTACTATGAAATACAGTTGAAACCGGAGATTTGTTCCACCCAGGGAACTTTTAGAAATTTCTTTAAAACAAACAATACTCCTAAGTGATACATTGGCAAGCTTCATATTCCCACCAAACCCAGTTAATTCCACTGAATGCATTGAAACGTATACCACCACATTATACCAGCAAGTGAACAGCTGTGTTGATGCAGTTGCACCCTGTAGGAACAAGTGAGGGCAAACCCCAGAAACAAACCCACATGGTGAAAACATAATATCAATAAAGTTCAGAATAAAATTAAAAAAATTTTGACTAAAAAGAGTAATTCCATGAATGTTAAAGCCCTTGTCACTGAAATAAACAAACAACTTGGGATCTTAATAAAATCCACCAAAGACAAGTTTGTGCCTACCCAAGTCAAAGAAAATCACAAGGCATTTTTTTGTTATATTTATAATCTCAAAAGAACAACTCAACAATGCTCTGAGCTGATTGTGAACAATGTTACTTACACTGAGGCTGAAGATATACAAAACCTATTGCCTGATAAATTTAGTGCTTAATTCATCCCTCACCCTTCCCTTCATATATCCCCTCAATATTTACCTGAATCTGGCTTGCTTCTAGCTATATACAAGAATTAAAGTCCTAAAAATGCTGTCAAAAGATAAAATAATGCATCAATGAGTCCTGACAATATCCCTGGATGCATCTTAAATAGCAGGAAGCATGGTTTAGGCACAGACTGAACAGCACTATTCAATTTTAACCTCCATGCCGGTTTTGTACCAAGCAAATGGAGCACAAGTGACAGTCATTACCTTGCAAAAGGGAGGACCTTCTACAGACCCATAAGTCTGACCAGCCTCATATGCAAAGCCATGAAAATACTTATCATGGAACTAATTGATCATGACATAGGGAACCTCCAAACACTGGACCTGTCTCAGTCTGGATTTGTTAAAGGCAGGTCATGCTTACTCAACCTAGTGGATATTTTTGAAAAGGTCACCAAAGCAATGGATGAAGACAAAACTGTACACACTACATAACTCGACCTGGCCAAAGCTTTTGACACTATTCCTCACTCAGTATACCTCTCAATCTCTTAATACAAGAAATATAGGCAAAGTCAACAATAATGGGGGACAAAGGCCCAAAAATAAGGATAGCTTTTAAATATTACTGTTATAAGCTTATATATATGATAGAATAGTAGGATATACATTAACATGCATTTCCAGAATGGTATGAAGGCTGACATTTAAAAGTTTATCATTATTTAATTACTTCAGTTCTCAATGATTTGCCAGAAAACTACAAATTTTATGAGGAATATGCCAAAAATATTAGGTAAGAATCTAGACAGTTGTGAGGTATGCCTCTCAGGCATAGTAGAAATGCTAAATATAATGTGAATATACACTTATGCCACCCGTTGGATTTTCAACTGGCTCACAGATAGGATGCAGATCATATAAATAATGAAGTTACCTCCACAAAGAGAACAATCACCAATGGAGCCCCCCAGGGTCCTGTACTGAGACCCCTACTGTTTGGTGTCTACGTTTGTGAAGTAAAAGCCAATACCAAAGGGCTCTGGCTGACTAAGGCTGCAGATGACTATAAGCTAGAAGCAGTCATTGAATTGAATTGATCAGGCCATCCTGCAGGAAGGTTTGTCCCAAATAAATAACTGGCACTAAAATCATGGACTGAAACTAAATGCCAAAAATGCTTTATTGTATCCTTTGGGAAGTCATCTACCCCATGGAACTAAGACATTGATGATACAACCCCTAAGAGTTGATCCAGTTTGGAAACATATGGGGACAATGACCTAATTTTTGACCAGCATGTGTCCATTGTTATTAAAAAGTTCTTCTTCACTGCACAGCTTATAAACAAATGTATTGTGGATCTAGAAATGTTATTTTCCACCTTTACTCAGCCCTCATTAGGCCAGTCATTGTATATAATGCCCCCTTTGGCATGTATATGTCCAGACACATGCACCAACTGGAACACCCACAGAGATGCCTTACTAAAAGGACACAAGGCCTAAACAAGATGTCCTGCATGAATCAACCCAAAGCCCTATAAGTCACTATACTCGGTCTCCTATAGACTGCTAAGAGGTAACCTATGTCTGTTATATAAGGCATCCACCAACCCATTACTGATAGATTTACTGCACTTCAGCAATTTAAATTGCATCAGAAATACTTGATCTAGACATGTAAACCTCTTCTGCAAGATCAACAGAACTGTTAGGAAGTACAAGTATATTTTACAGAGGATACTGCTGCTCTGGAACAGACTCCACATCCACATGAAACAAAGTTCATCCCTGCCCGTATTCAAGTGTAACTTATATCTATGAATGGGAAACAGAACATTTACCCCAGTACTGTCCCTGTACTACTAATGGTCAGAGGTAACTCCTAAATGCCTTATCCCATGCATGGGTCCCCTCAAATTATCCATGATATGATCCAAGTTATTCTCATTATGGGTAATATCTAATTATTGACCATGGGATAAATAAGACCAATCTATAACTAAATGGGATAGGTTATATTGACTGCAAACAAGGAAACTGTCCAGGCTTAGAATGGTGTGCATTGGCAGCCAGCCTATAACTTATGTGTAGGGTGCAGGAGGGCTTGCTTCCCTGCTTAAAATGTTCAGGTAGGTTATTTCTATAGTTTATTATTTTTTTTATTAGATTTTCAAACTTTTAAAAGTTCGATCATATGGTGTCGACCATATAACAGTCGAACTTTTGAAAGTACGATTATCTAATATAGACCCGTTGTAACAATGTATGGATTATTCTGGTGATATCTTTAATTTGTAACTATAATGGTCAGTGTTAGTGTACCAGTACCACACTGCCATAGACTACCAGTATTGCTAGTTGTGAACTCCTGGTATTAAATACTGCAGTACTCTGTTTGATACTTCTTTGTTTGTTTAGCATTATTGCAAAGTGGTACTGAGTTTTTCCTCTGTACAACAAAAATTGATGTGTAGCTTACTTGGAAGGATTACAATATAGAAAAAAAAAGATAAAAGAAATAAAACTCATGTGCAATGCATATTTGGTGTCAAGGAAATCAGACCTCTCAAGTATAATAATAAATTTGTGTGCCAGAGAATAAACTTGAAAGCTACTTTGCAGTGCAATGCTGAGTTGAACTATGTAACATTGTTTAGGGCCTAATTTTTTTTGAAATAGAAAAAAAATTGTACCTTTAAAAGTGAACTGCTCATAAATTGTAAGGGTGTATTTTTATATAAATGGAAATTCTGCAGATTTTATATTCTATGCTGCTAGGCATCTGTGCTTGGGTCTATAGTAGATCTTCAAACACTTAGGTTGTTGAACGTGGTTTCATTGACACCTAAACATTGAAGTCTAATAAACGCAACAGGCCAAATGCGCAAATTTTTTCCCTGGGAAAAAAATTGCTTCACCGTCATCAGGGATTTGTCCTTTTCCCTGATATAAAGTGATCTCAGAGTTGGTATATTTAATCAGGGGGTGTCTGGGGGGAACACCTCCCATGTTGGGGGGTGTGTGGGGTGAAGCCCCACACTTGATTAGGATATTAGAGTTTGTTTTTTTTTTGGCCACGCAAATTTTTTCCCTGGGAAAAAAATAGCGTAATTGGCCTGTCGAATTTATTAGACTTCGACATTTAGGTGTCGATGTTTCAACGTTCGACAACCTAAGCATTCGAAGATCTAATATAGACCCTCTGTGCTTTACTCCATGGCGAGATGTGTCTCTGTGGTACTAGTGAATCATATTACTGAGATTTTAATATATGTGTGTGTGTGTGTGTGTGTGTGTGTGTGTGTGTGTGTGTGTGTGTGTGTGTGTGTGTGTGCGTGTGTGTGTGTGTGTGTGTGTGTGTGTGTGTGCGTGTGTGTGTGTGTGTGTGTGTGTGTGTGTGTGTGTGTGTGTGTGTGTGTGTGTGTGTGTGTGTGTGTGTGTGTGTGTGTGTGTGTATGTGTTTTAGACAGTGCTTAATGCTTCTACAATTACTAAAATATATTAGTTTTGTCTCACACCACAAGTATTGCAACTATAGTTTGAAAGTATCTTGATCTGTGGATTAATGAGAAACTTTCTTGGGTTTTCCAAGCAGATGCTGCAGATGCATGAGCAACAAAAAGGGACCAGGAGTGTAAAAATGATAATGCATGACAGAAAGTTACTTAAAGAGAAAAAATAGTTCACCATATCATCTGGAAGAAGAAATGCATTTTTCCCAAAATAAATGGTTCTCACAGTATTGGTATATTGTTTTATGCCACATCTTCAAGGTATTATGAGCAGATACTGACTCTGTCTTACAGTGAGATAGAGCTGTCAGTGCACCTGGGATGATCCAGATTCAGCTTATGCCTAAGGTACTGGAAAAATCCCTAGGGACAAGTGGGAGTAAGTAGCAGATGTTGTCTCACCCATCCCTGATGGACTTGTGTTGATTTTGTCCAGCCATAAAAGCACCATGTTGGTGAAGGCCTGAAAATGCACTCCATATGTACAAGGTTTCTTAAGTGTTAGCTCACCAAGGACTCCATGCTGTCCTTCTGAGCATCATAGGTGTATCACTCCATTGTGTGATGGGGATGCCTCTTGAATGCAATGCTTATCTGAAACCATACAGGCTAAGTCCACTGCAGAGTCCGCTGTTGGCAGGGGAAACGTTTTGCCTCTTATACTTATTTGAGGCTCCAAAGATTTTCATAGAAAAAAGACAAGAAATGGCCAGGAGGGTAAGAGGCTAAAGTACACAGTAGAAAATGAACAGCAAACAATGTGAATATTACAGCTGAATGAAGCAAGTGGGTCTCTTTTTGGCATGCCTACTACATAAACAGGAGCACGGCTGGATGTGGGAGTTTGGAAAAGGTACCCAAGTCTGAGATGCAATGTAGGGGACTTCTGGCATAAAGGGCAAGCACCCGAAATTCACAGAAGTTGATGCGCATTTTGGACGTGGCTTGGAATGGGTAACGTATGAAGCAGCAACTGAATTTATCATTTAAAAAGTACACGCCATTAATTTTACACATCTGTAGTTTAGGGAGAAACTGAGGAACACCCACAGGTCAATTAATGAAGCAGTCAATCAGTTGTAATTTGTAAAGCATGTTTACAGAGATCAAAGTGCTGTTTAGTATAAATCAACACAGAATGTAATAAATACAAATCACTTGAAACGTCTCCAAAATTAACATGCTCATTATTCATCATAATCATAGCCTGGAAACATGACAGAATGGTGAGGAAAAGAGCCAAAAGAGCCTGGACAAGTTAGGAGAATTCAAATAATGGATAATCCAGGCCTCCATTGCAGGGACAGGGATGGAATCTTTTTAGCATCTGCTAGCTGTCATCTGGATTTCATAAGTCATATAAGCAGGATTACTTAAAGCCAACAAGGGAGAGGGGTCTGTCAGAGGTTTAGTACTGGAAAAGAGTAAGGTTTGTATATATGAGCTGGTGCTGCAGACTTTACTGTCACATAGCTGTGAGATTACAAGGTCATACTCAGCCTTAGTTTTAGAAGCATTAGGAATTCATTTGTGTCACATCCATTGAATGGTAGCAAAGTTAGGAGTGCAAGTCTGAGACCTGTCTTATTTTTTTAACATCTGTCTTTCACGCAAGTTTCAAAGGAGTAAATACCAGCTAAACTTCTTACTAGTGTAACTGAAAGTGCGGGTACTATCTGTTGCACTCTAAAAAAAATAACAACTTGCGTACCTCTCAAACTATGAGTTCTGGGCAAAGCCACAAACAATGGGGTGAAAAAGACTTCAAAATCTGGACAGTTTGTAAATATTTCTCCTATACTCTTTGATGGCTGATAGAATAACATGTTTTCAAGTAGTATGCATGCTCAGAAGGGTATGAAGCCTAAAACACAAATGTCCGTTATTATGTAGGGGCATCAGTCCTCAAGAACATGCTAGAAAAGCATGCATTCTATGAGGAACCAACCAAAACTATGAGGCAAAACTCTGAACAAGATGCAAAAATCTGGACATTTGAGAGGCATGCCATCTTATCTTTACTTTATCTGCATAAACCTTCTCCATTTCATCCTGGTCTTCTGTGTATATGAGTAAACATTTAATTGTATCTGAGTTGAGATTATCTCATTTAAAAAAGTTGAAAAAATAGGCTCATTCATTTTTGGATAATCGAGTTATACTATTCAGGTTCATGGGCAGTAGAACCCTGTTCTGGCACTCAGTAGGTGGAAGGTAGAGAACCATTGCTGGATGGGATGCCAGTCCATCATATACATAATAAAAAAATCACCTTGAAGCAAACAAATGTTGTAATAGTTAAGCTTTCAATAACCAACAAAAATTAATAATACTGGTTATGAAAACACATAGTGACAAATACCTTGCCAGCAAAGCCACACCTTCTACTTTTAGTGATACTTTGTTAGAGTCAGTCTAGAAACAAATAAAGAATACCAGAATACTGGCAGGAATGTTTCAAGGACTTAACTGGAGGAAATCATGTCTAGTGATGAAACACATGAAAGCTTATTCACTTATCCACCACTGAAATGGCTACAAGTGATATAGCCAAGAACAACTAAGGACCTGTGCTGGAATTGTACTCCAACGATACCTCTCCAGAAATCCTCCCACAAACTAGTTAAGGAAATTGCACACAGGAAATTAAAGTGGGCCCTTTATGGTCCCCACCCCAACAGCTGGGCTCTTTCCTCTGTATTTCAAACATAATGGCTCAATGGGGTTTAAGAGGATGTACAACACCCCAATATATGGGTTATGTTGTAGCTGAGCAAACTAAGATTCCAAGCTCTAAAGACACCAGAAGTTGATACAAAGGCCATAAACAAAATTAGGTTAGATTAAGTAGTATATGTCATTTTAAAACATCTGTAAATTTTCTGTCTGCTATCTTGCATACACTACCACACTATTTACTTAAGGACAGCATAACATAGCCTTGTCAATACATATCCATACAACAGTGCTAGCCAGCTTGAAGTTAAATCTCTTATTATATCCTCCCATCTCCATCCTTTACACCTCTAAATCAACAGCATGCCTGCTTCCTCACAACTTTGGCAGATCCCTGTCCTCTTACTTAAGAGCTCTATTCCTCACCATTTCTCTCTAAACAATATTCAGTCATAGTCCACAACACATCCACACATTCACATCAACACTTTTGGCTATCCGATCTTATCAATGACCCTATCAGTGCAGACATGTAGGCACTATAGCAACCATAAATCACCCTCACATCCAAC
Organism: Protopterus annectens; assembly: GCF_019279795.1. NCBI lineage: Eukaryota > Metazoa > Chordata > Ceratodontiformes > Protopteridae > Protopterus > Protopterus annectens. Next base: position 799,734,404 of record NC_056733.1, on the reverse strand, counting down.
TCTAACCCCAGCAATACTTAACAATTCAAAAATGTAACTACAACTAAAAAGCCCATCTGCCTAATACACAACAAAGCCAAAGGAACCAATCATTCTCATTTTCATATTTACAGGCAACACTGAACTGAATCATTATCCACTTAAATCCACAGTATGCACCTCAAAAAATCCAACAGAATCTCAGTTGCACATTTATAAGTGGTTACATCACTAAAACCAAATTAGTCCAAGTCAATGCCTTCATCTTGTAACACAACCCCAACTTTGTGGCAGTCACTGAATCCTGGATTATGGGGGACTCTCACAACTTCCTTCAGCTGATTCCTTCCAAAAATCTTCTTCATGACATCCATTCTAGAGCAGGCAGAATTGTGCTAATGCTATACAAAGATCAGTTAACCCCACTCATTTTAAAAGCCAAATTCCACGTCTATGTCAGACCCTAACTGAATTATCCTACAATTCCCCTCCCTCAATAAGAAACCTCTTTGACTTAATATTGCTTATCCTCCTACACTCTTCTAACCAAATTTAAATCCATCACCTCAAACATCTCAGATACATACTACAGGCGCAATAACATTTTCATCCTGGAAGATTTTAGGTTCATCTGTCTCAGCCCCCAATCATCAAACGTCAGAACTCCTAGATGACCTAGGTCTCATGTACCTAATCTTGAAACAATGCAACCAAATGCCATAGCCAAAAAGCACTCTATCCATGACCTCATTATCACAAGTTCCCCCTTCAAAGTCTCTAATTAAACTATACTTCCTCCAACATTAAGCAACCATTGTCCAATATAATTTACCATTGTTAATCAGTCCATCAAACTCCAGCTTTTACTTTAGACCCCAAACAAACATTAACATCAGACATAACAGACACCTCTCCTGCAATGACTGGTGACGCTTTTTTGTAAAAGAAGACCACAATATAGGTGCAGACTAATCTCACTGATTTTCTGCTCCTGCTCTAAGGCATGTTCTTCCCAAACTGTGTGGTTAATAACAAAATTCAAAAAACAATTCAGAGTCAAAGACAAAGTGTGGCAAAAATGGAAACAAAACTCCCCTGATGAGACACACTCACCTTTACCTTCCTACATAACCTAGACAAGCAATCCATATGTAGCCATAAAGCATTTCACCACAGAGCAAAGCAAGCTACCATATTATCCAAACCAAAATACTTATGGAAAGATGTTCCTGGGGATTCAATAAACTCTCTGTAGGTTTAGCCTGAAGTCTACATGGAGTTTACATGTTTGCACAGTGAGCATCAGAGCAAATTACATATGCATGCTGCACACCTCATTTAAATGTGAACAAGCATTGTTTTGTGGCCAGCAACAGTACTGCCAGCCAGAAAACTATGAAAAGCAACACCAACACCTGAAGACATGTGCACTTGTTTAACAATGGGTAAACTAGGTCTGCAGGATTCACAGAAAGCAGCAATGAGTACCATGGTTATTAATAAAACAATGTATATAGTTCCAACATATTACATGAAAGTGAATTCAGTGTAGAGTAGTGTGGAAACCTGTTTCAGGCATACTGTTAAAAGTTATGTAAATGATAAGCAAGGGTACATAGACTGCATTATAAATAAAATAGTCAGGAAAGGTGTGTGTATTCAAAGGGGACACACAGATGAATTGAAGGAATGAACTCAGGGGAAAAAGACAGGTGAAACATGGTAATGTACAGCAGATGAGGGCATGTCAATGAAGACAGTTGTATATCGACATGATACATTAGGTACTGCACAGTTATTGTATATTATATGACTGTCACACAAGGTGACATAAAAAAGGAAGACATTTCTATGTGATATAAGCAACATGACATGAACAATGGACAGGACATATATCAGGGATGGTATGTAATGTGATGGCCCCACAACTGCCACCAATATGTGAGGTGCCCATTCTGGACCAGTAATCAAGGACCCTGATCCTCACCAATGACACTGGAGAGGGACGTTCACTTGAAAGACAAATGGATACACTCAGTATTTCCAAATTCAGACCTCTCTGCATCAAGCAAAATTTCCCTTAGGAGCACACAGGGAACATACTCAACTTTGGGTCTGGGTTTCTATATCTGTCTCCCTTCAGGGCTAAGACTCCCCACTGGTACAGCTGTAGAATTAAGTCCTCAGCTGAGTGCCCAAGCCAAGTCCTCCATCACGCTATGTGAAACCAGTGCATTGTGTCCCTGCTCCAAACAGCTGACACACACACTCTTTGAGATTTAATTTGTATACACACACACACACACACACACACACACACACACACACACACACACACATGCACACACACATGCACACACACACACACACACACACACACACACACACACACACACACACACACACACACACACACACACCTGGAAAACACTGTCATAGATTCACCTGCTGTGCCCCCTTCTGCCCAGACTATAAGGCAGTTATTACTGCCACCAGAAGCCCTGCCAGCTACTTTAAGACTCTTAGCAGGATACCCAATTATACTGAGTGAAATTAATATTAATACAAATGGTAATGTTGAGCAAACAGCAAGGCTTTCAGGAGTGGCCAGAGTTATCACCAAATAAATATGTGGAAATATTCTCAAAGCTTAAATATTTTCTAAAAAGGATCAGCCACAGTGAAAAGTTTAAATACATTTAATAATAAATAATAAAAGAACAAAAAATACTAAATGGGCCGGATTCACGATGGCTTGCACAGTCTAAGAGTAAAGTAAGACTCCATGCAGCCATCATGTCCGACGAGTGATCCAGGAACAGCCTGTAGGGGCGTGTAAGAGAGCTCCTAAAATGGATCTTACACGGACAGGGCTGGGATATGCAAATTACCTCAATTGCAGGTGAAAGGCATGCAAATGAGGTAGACTTGTGATTCTGGAAACCCGAACCTGTCCGAGTAAGAGCAGTGTTATTTGCAGAAATGCACTCAGTTGACAACTGAGTACCATTCTGCAAATAGCAAAACGGAGCTGTGACAGCGCCAAATAAAGGTTGCATCTAGTTCAGGAAGCATGCCAATGGCCAAATATACGGCCATGTTAAATGTTTCCTGATGCAATATAAAAATAAAAATATTTTATTTTTTTTTTTTGCCGATTTCCAATGTTTAAGCATAGCGCAGCGCCGTGCAAACGGGCTGCACTCTAAAACCCAGAATACTAAAAATTAAAACCCACAAATGTGGATTTTATTGAAATTGTCAATGTACAATGCAAGGGAATGGCAGGCTGAAGACAACATGGCCAACGAGTAGAGGTTGCCAAGGGGGAAAGCTCAGTCTAAGACATGTAACCAAGCATTAGTAGGCAATCCCATGTAAAGGAGCGTTGGGATAGTGAATCACAAGTTTACATAGCAAATGAGCACAGTCAGTGGAGTGTAGGAGTAGGATATCGGAAGTAACAGAGTAGAAGATAGGTGACATCACGAGAGGGGTATGTATGAAAGAAGTGAAGCTCATTGGAGCAGAGTGGCATGTGTCAGCTGTCATTTACACATCATGGAAAGAGGTGTGTCAACAGGTAGGCTAGGGAAAGGCAAGAAATGGAAGGTGTATGCCATGGATAACACCAAAGTTTCTTGCTGAGTGGGTATGCTCATGTGTGCGCACATGTAAACCCGAGTAAAACAGAGTGCATGCATGTAAGCGTGTGTACGTGCGTTTAAGTCGAAGTAAGCATGTATAAGGCTGTTTAAAGAGTTGTAAGCGCATTTCCGCTGGTGTGACATGTTTTAACCTGAATAAGCAAGTTTTACCCCATGTAAGCATGTGTGCGCATGTGTTAGCTGTTGTGCGCGTGTTTGCAATTGTGTGCGTGGCACTCCCCCCCTGAGGAAACAGAAAGGAAAAAGGAAGCACAACAAATAGTAGGAAGCTACCAGGGAGTACTAGTAGAGCTAGCAGGTGAAAACAATCAGAATCAGGCAATTACACAGGCAGTGCACTAGCCCAGTCCAGCCTAGCACTTAAAACTCTGCAAACAACAGTCCATTATGTTTTTCACAACAGACACTGCAGTAAGCTAATAAAAGTGAAAACTGAAAAAGCTTTACTGAGGCAAAGAAATGTTAGGGGCTGCCATTGCTGTTATAAGATGACATATGCAACATGCTGAGGGTGGTGACAATGGAAATGCTGCTGGACAACCCACAGTGAGGAGACGGAGAAGAGTGTACAGGCCCAGGGTAACCTACCAGGGGCTACATGAGCTGGAGATAGTGGAGCACTATAGAGTGGACAGAGACCTCCTGCAGCAAATTGTTGAGCTGTGCAGGCCATACCTCACACACAGAACCAACAGAGGGGAACCCATCTCAGTGGAAATCAAGGTATGTGTTGGCCTAAGAATATTAGCAACAGGTACCTTCCAGAGACCAACTGGTGATATGATGGGGATAGCACAGGCATCAGCATCCAGGGTACTACACCAGTTCCTGGATGCCATGTCAGCACATGTCGGTGATCATGTATATTTCCCCAATTCCCGTGAGGTATTGGCCAGCAAAATGCTTCTCTTCCAGCAAATAGCGGAATACCCTGAGGTAGTGGGTGCAATAGACTGCATGCACATATACATCAAAGCACCAGCTGGCGAGTGGGGTAGGGTCTACTTCAACCGCAAGGGTTTCCCCTCCATCAACTGCCAGGTCATGTGTGATGCCCAGGGCATAATACTGAATGTGTGTGCAGGCTGCCCTGGAAGCTACCATGATTCCCATATCTGGCATCTGACACAGCTGTACCAGACATTTGCCAATGGGGACATCCCACATGGTCACCTAGCGGGGGATGCTAGCTATGCACTAGAGCCATGGCTGATGACACCCATCAGAAACACACACACACCTGAACAGGAACGCCATAATGAGGCACACACACAAACATGTAATGTAATAGAGCATGTGCTTGGGCTGCTCAAGTCATGGTTCCAGTGCCTGGACACATCTGGTGGAACCTTGCAGTACTCACCAACTACATGTACCCAAATTGTCATGGTATGTGCCATGCTACATAATATGATCCTGCGAAAACAGCTGCAGCAGGACCAGCATAGGCCTGGGCCAAACAGCTCCCCACCATGCCAAGGCCATTACAGGCAGAGCATGACTCGGAGGAGGAACAACCTGAGCCTGCCCCAGTAGGCAGAAGGAGGCGTGCCCAGTATGCTTTTGCCTTGGCAAAGAGGCAACACATAGCACATACACTGGCTCAGTAGGAACTCTGGAAATTATACCTCTCTCCGACTCGCACATATAGTAAAAGGGATGCCTAAGTTGACACTATCTGCTTTCAAACATGTACAGGGAGTGTAGTATGTGCATCCAACATAGGCAGCCCTGCAGCACCACCTAAGGCATGATTGCCATGTGTTAAGCAATATAAAGCACTGCTAAACAGCATTTACCACCATGTAGTATATGCAAACAAAATCGCACACACCAACTAGCACAACTGTGGTCAATGTTCAGTAATATTGGGCAACGTCCAGCAATGTTGGTGAATATTGAGCAATGTCAGACAAGCCTGGTCTAAGTAGGGAATAGCTGAACAAAAGCCAACATGCTCATATTTGCTTAACTGCCCCTTAAGTAGTCTGGTCTGCTCAGTATGAATCAGTGATGGGCCTTGAACCCAAGATACTGTGCACTATAGTCAAAGTACTGAACCACTAAACCATGACACTATTGCAGTAGTCAGCCTGTATGAAGGAATGTTGATAAGTCTATGCAAAGTATTTCATGGAAACCCTGCAGGCACATCATAATCCTTGTCGAGTTATGACACAAAGGTGAGTCCTGCAGTGAGAACAGAACCTGACTTCCAACACACACTGTATAAATGTTAATATTGGTCATGTTCGCACACATCAACAAATGTAGTGGACCTCAGATAGCAACATACTGAAAGGTCACACTGGGCATGCTCACACACTTGAATAAATAAGACAAATGTCAGGCAACAAAACACGGAATGGCAGAACCGGGCATGCTCACACACTTAGGCCATGTCTGAGTACAGCAGTGGGCCATGCATATCTGGCAGTTGCATGTGTTAACCCAGGAACCTGTCACTATACAGCAATCCACCCTGTGCACACAGTTATATGACAACAGACACATCTATAATATAGTGGAACCCTGTCATAATCAAATATGTTCTGCAGATACCAAAGTTCTTCATAGAAACTGGTAAAGCAAAGATGATAAAGACCTGCAAACAGTATCAGCAATAAACATTGTGCATCTTGAACATTAGCATAGGTTCAGAGGTCAATACTAGGCTAACTCCCCTAGGTCATGTACAAGCCTAGCCAGAGTGTGCTTGGCATTCGCAACCCTGTCAGATTACTACACTGTGTGTGTGAATAGTAGGTCACACAAGATAGCCCATGTACATTTAGGCTAGTGTGCCTCTGTCTAGCAGGGACACAGAAGATATCCCAGGGGTAAACATATGATCACACATACAGTCATCAAGATGTCTCCAGTAGGTGGTCAGTGGATGGCTTTGCCTATGTGAAACTGGGATTACATTCTGGAGTGAGTGGAGCCTCTGGGATAAGAATCTGTCCCTCCACAATGTCCTATTAACATCTGTGCTGAGGTATACGTCCCTGAGGTGTGTAGCTCCAAGGGAGTCGGATATCCTGAGGTGGAGCATGTTCAGTAATTCTGGGTTGGGTATATCTGTAAACAACAGGCACACATCATATCTGAGTAGGTGGTAAGTGACTGAGTAGAGCTGGTGTTACTGCATCTGAACTGTGCAGGGCATCTGTGTGAGTCCCTAGATCTGCTTGGTGAGGAACTTCCATGGCCAGTACAGTTGCTGCAGGTGTCGGGTAAGGTACACCCCAAATGTGGCATTGTAACCAAGCATGGATGTGATGAGTATAGGGGCACAATGACCTCACTCGATCTAGATGTGAAACCATATGGGATAAGGTGGCCCACATAGAAGGTGTGTCCAACCACTTTGGCAACGTGAATGTCAAAGGCGACAGTATGAACATGTCATGTCCCCAAACCCCTAACAACTCCTACCGTATGTAATGGAGTACTACATATGTGGTAATGTGTGGGCATGCTGTTATTCCCAAAGGGGATGACTATGCAACTAATGGCATTTAGCTGTAGGCCATGGCTCAGGCACTAGTTATCCATCTCTGTGAGGCCCTGTTTGAGTATGCATGTGGCAGCTGGAGAGTTGATCATGGCACCCAGTTTGCAGTCAAGTGCAAACATGTTCAGCCATATTCCCCCTGTGGTCGCCTGTACGTCAGACAAATATATACTGAACAAGAGAGGTCCCAGGACCGAGCCATGTGGGATGCCACATGTAACTGGTGTATAGTCAGACATGGCACCTGCAATTCTGACCATGTGTGTGCTATCCCTGATCCAGGTATCAATCCATCGTGTGAGATATGTATCCATATTGATGTTGGTGAGCCTATGCATAATGGCCCAGTGGGTTATTGTGTTGAAGAGTTTTGCAAGGTTCAGGTAGGCTGTGTGGACAGCCGTCCCTATGCCAATGGACCTGTTAGCCATTTAAAGAATACAAACAGGTTCAAGAGGCAAGATCTGCCCACAACAATGCTGAAATGTGTAGGGCACAGTGTCCGTAGGTTCCCGATGTCTATGTGTATGTCCATGACAATACACTCCATAGCTTTGCAGAACAGGCTACTTAGACTTATAGGGCAATATTGTCTGTGGTCTGTTGTGGCACCAACTCTGTGGAGCAGGACTACTGTCACTGTATGCCATTCCTTGGGTACATATCCTGTGGTAATTCCGATATTGAACAGTGATGTAATGTGAGGGTTATGTCTGTCATGATGCCCGTGTAAGATGCAGGTTGGGACACCGTCTGGTCACACTGATACTGTGATGTACGCTTTGGGGAGGGCAGCACTCACCTGTTACTGTGTGATGTCAGGAAGGTTATACTCTGTTGGGATGGATAGTTGCTCCTTAGGGGGTATGGGTGGGAGACATCTGCACTGAACCTGTTTGCCAGGATGTTGGCAATGCCAGTGGGTTCAGGATAGGTTTAGTCAGTATGCAGTAACTTACAGCATATCAGTGAGTGTCCACCCAGGTTCCTGACATAACTGAAGAAGGCCATGTGATACTCCTACGTGTCTGTTGCAATTGTCCGGTAGAAGAGGCCCTTAGAAAAGTTCATGAGTGATTGTAGCTGTCTGCTAGTACAGATCACAGTTGCCTTCCCAGTCTAGGATTGTGCTCTATCATGTAGTAGCTTCCACCTGATGTTGTACAGCTTATTAATGGCTGGGGTCTACCAGACAGGTCCCCTGCCATTGGAGTAGTGAGTCCTGTTGTTATTTGGGATAGCACAATCCATGCAGTCCACTAGGTGTCCATAGAATGTGTATGTAAAGGATGCAGCAGTTTGAGTCATATTTGCCACTGTCTCAGGGTCTCTGAAGGATACCACCTTGCTGCGGTGAAGTGAGACATTGGCTCATGAGAAGTTCACCAAGATTACCCAGGATGGGTGTGTGGAGGGTATATGTATTTCCAGTGAGATACATGTATGTTCTGACCTTACCAATGAGGGGTATATCGCTGGTGTGGAACATAGAGTCTCCCTGTTGGTGATGATCAGGTCCAATATGTATTCCCCCTTGTGGCTGTGCTGACTGGTTGTGCCATAGCATATGAGTCTACAACTTGTAGCGACTGTTGGGTGAGGGTGCCGGGGCTTGAGTAGTATCCCCAGCCAATATTTGTGTATATCAAGTCACACAATATAATGGTGTTTGTGGAGACCTTCATATTCTTCATAGTTCCACGAAAGCTGAGTGTGGTCCCTGAGATTGGGAGTGTGTTCTGTGGCAGGTAACAAACTGAAAGGCAGTATTGCACAATGGTGGCTGTATATGTATGGTCTGTGATGCTTTGTGCAGTGCTACTAACCTGGAGGTGTGTGTATCTGTGATGTATATGGATACTCCCCCTAGTTGTGTTGTCTGTTCCAAGGCTTGTTGTCAGACAGCATGGTATGAAACATAACCTGGTAGTGCTGGTGTGCATAAGTGAGCCTGAACCAGGCATCTGTCAGTGCACAGATATCGCTATCCTCCACACTGAGGAGAGTCCTGAGTGGCCACAATATGAGGTTAACACAACTGTTGTTGAGCAGCATTACCCTTAATTTCATTTAACCTGTAATGTCTATGGAGGTGGGTTTGTATTCTGAGCCCTGCTTAAAAAAGGCACCATGGTGGTATCAAGAGCCTTAGCCAGCATTCCAAAATCCAAGGGTGACAGGTGCAAGCTGTCCATAGTGAAGCTACGTGGCATGTTGAGCATGTCACCATAGGATGACAGACACTGTATCCCCTATTAATTAAACAAATTTGTTAGGCAACTGTTAAATGTGATATGTGTGTCCGTATACTGTGACATCATAATTGGTGGGTGTAAGATACTAGACAAGGTCAGTGTCATACTGGCCTGGGCTACATGATCAGAGTGTTCCTCCATGTATCATGTCATGTGGTCCAGGGAGTAATGTCTGAGGTTATACACACCAGCATGGACAATGATGGTGCCAGTCCTGTACTTGCTTTGGAGTGACCTGACTGCCTGTGTTATGCGGAAGATCCTGGCACCCAACAGACAGCCCAAAGTGACTATTCCCTTGTTAGGGCTGGTGAGTGGTACGTCAGTGTGTCTGACAATAAGTGTCACCTATTACAAGTCTATTAGGTGTGTTGTTTAGCCTGAAGGGCAGTGACTGTGTGGCACACTGACATTGTGAACTATGTGATATGTGGGTAGTGTAGTGGGGTAGCAGGTGTGTCTGCTTTGGAGGTCTCTGCTGCTTAGGTAGAGTACATTTACAGCATCCGAGTATGTCTATGTGTGATAATGTGGATTGAGTGCTGTTGCTAGAGGATATGTGAGACTGATATGTGGTGTGTGTGGTTACCTTCAGCACCTGATAGACTGTGCCAGTCATGGGTCAAGAGAGTTCAGCACCCTGTATGTCTATATAGGTGCATCTCACACATATATCTAAGTTTGTCGGGAGGAGGAGAGGGTTGTCTGTGTACATGAGGCAGATGTGACATTGTGTCAATATCACAATACCCACCAGCTGGACTGGAGAGTACACACAAAACCGACCCCTGGACATGCCAGGATATTAGGTTCATAGGTTCATAGGTTCATACTAGGCTATCTGCCCTAGGGCATTTACAAGCCTAGCCAGAGTGTGTTTGGCTTTCGCCACCCATTTTAAAATGAATTTTGCTATGCCCTTTTTCGAGGTTAGTGACATACTCTGTAGCCTGATCACAAAGGATCAGTAGGGTGTTAAGCATGTAAAAGAGTATAACAGGGATTAGTGCTCATGTTCATTGGTGTTTTGTAAAGAGTAGCTGAGAAGGAGTCCAGACTGAATCATGACACCTCCTTCAGCTATGTCATAAATAGCAATGTACACCCATATATGTCCTGAGTTAAGGCCAACTGTACCTGAGTGACAATGCCGACATCATGACAGACAGGCCCATATGTACATACCCACCTCCCACTGACAATAGTCCATATCCAGGAGATATCACATGTAGAATGGATGAGCAGCTACCCCCACTGCCAAAAGCATGGCAGCAAGTGGAATACATTGATTCCCAATATGTGTCATGCACAAACTACAGAACAAACAGATCATGCACCTGAACAGTCAGTTGAGCCTCACCCACTAGACAGGATGTGGAATCGTTGAATGTGTCACAGCTACATATGGCACTCCCCACAAGTGTTGGTGCACAACACACCATGGGAAGTCAAGTCCAGTACGCCTATGAAGTCTGATCTGCAAGGTCATGGAGTCCATCATGGTTGCAGTCATAAACAGAGCTATTGGAAGCTGACATACACACAACCCTACCAACTGTAGTATGTTCATGTGCGGATCATGGTTCCCAAACATGCTAGACTGTTTGCAAGGCAGCCACCCAGGACATACATCAATGAACACATCTACACATGTGACACATAGACTTTGAATAGCCCTTTATCAACAACCCAGACACATGCAGTATCCACAAAACCAACAAGCTTTGCATAAATATGTGTTGACATATGACGGAATGTCAATGTGTCCACAGATAGATCACACAAGGTAAGGAATCTGAGGTCTTGTTCAAGCTGTTGACACCTGCTGACCTACATGGACCATTCCTGGAATGGCAGAAAACAAAGTGTACACACATCACCATGTCCAGTCTGATGATGTCACCATCCTATAAATACAGCAGGAGAAGGAAAACCAGCCAGTAAAGCAAATAGTGTGCCGTGTTAATGCATCTATCTCTAGTATAATAGAATAGTTAGGTAGGGGTTTGAATCCTACGAACAGTGTGTGTGTGTGGGGTGTGTATGTGTGCAATTTCCTTTGAGAGGTGTTCCCTTTTTGGAGACTGGGAAAACTCTCTAAAAAAGGTACATTCCTCTTTGGAAAGTCTGATGATGTCACCATCCTACAAATACAGCAGGAGAAGGAAAACCAGCCAGTAAAGCAAATTGCGCGTCGTATCAATGCGTCTCTCTCTAGTATCATAACATAGTTAGGTAGGGGTTTGAATCCTCCAAAGAGTGCGTGTCTGTGTGCAATTGTCCTTGAAAGGACTGCCCTTTTTGGAGACTGGGAAAACACACTAAAAGAGGTACATTCCTCTTTGGAAAGTCTGATGATGTCACCATCCTACAAATACAGCAGGGGAAGAGAAACCAGTCAGTAAAGCAAATAGCGCGCCGTGTTTATGCGTTTCTCTCTAGTATCATAACATAGGTAGGTAGGGGTTTGAATCCTGCAAACAGTGTGTGTAGGGGGATGTGTGTATGTGTGCAGTTTCCTTTGAGAGGTGTCTGCTTTTTGGAGACTGGGAAAACTCACTAAAAGTGGTACATTCCTCTTTGGAAAGTCTGATGATGTCACCATCCTACAAATACAAGAGGAGAAAGAAAAACAGCCAGTAAAGCAGATAGCGTGCCATGTTAATGCATAACTCTCTAGTATCAGAATATTGCTAGGTAGGGTTTGAATCCTGCAAATGCTGACTGTGTGTGTGTCAATACGGTGTGGGTTTTGCTTTTACTATGGTATGACATAGTATGATTACAACAGTAAGTGCATTGCACACATCAGGTATCTGCATGGCAAATATATATGTGTACATGCCCCCTCAATCAGTACATAGGTGTGAAGCCTGCATACTATATGAATACATTTGTTTCCATTGACAGGTTGTGCCACTGCTTCTCAGATCATAGGTCACATATGTATGTATGTGACAAGGCCATCCACTGTCATGTTCTGTGGCCAAGGTCATCTGTGGCACACACACCCATGACAGTTTCTTAAGAGTAGTGTGAGTAAGGGTATATGCCTGGGGTATATGTCAGACTTGGTCATACACAACAAAGACTGCCAAGAATGGGCAGTCTTTATAGGTGTACGACTGCCTTGTGGATATGCAGTCAGGCCTCTAATGTCTTATGTGATACACCTTGGGACTCCATAATACCTATGGATATGTGGATACCAAGGGACACATGACATAACATGAGGCTGTATGTAAACATTGGTACCCAACATACATGTTGAGGGCTACCACCTGTGTGGTACTGACGGGATAGTATGTATAGTACATGAGGATGACTATGCCATAGTCGGCTTACTGCTATACAGCATGTATCAGACAACAGGTATCTGTCTGTATGATACCCTTGTGTAGGATATGTGTGCATGTAGGATGGACATATCCCTAGTGTGTCTGCATGTACCTAAGGGGGCTATATGCCAAACAGGTGTGGTCACAGGAATGGGTGGCGGTCATTACCACTGGTTAGTGTTATAGTGTAGCACTGGAAGGATCCAATTGTTACTGGGTTCCCTACTACTGTGTGTCATTTGTCAGGACATCATCCAATGATTGCATATAGTCATGCTGTTGAGGTTGTGTATACTACCAGACTGCAAATCATTGACAGATATTAACGGTATCACCCACAGCATAGTGTCAACCCATGTCATACACACGTCTACCCATGTTAGTACATAACTGTAGTAGAATGCATACTGGCCATTGAAAGATACTATGAGATGTTAACAATGTGTATGACAGGGTATGCCACACATCCCATGTGTCCACTATGCACATACATGCAGACAGTGCACACCCACCATGTTCACAGATATACATTTGCTAATCTGTACTGCACACATCACACACATACTGTCCACTCACTAACACATGCTGGCAACACATTACACTTCAGCCAAGTGGCACATGGGTGGACAATACATACTCAGACCTAACAGTGGTGTAACCAATGCTACATTGACAATCAGAGCTTTGATGCATAATGTCCGCTCAGATATACCTACAAGGATGTCGTTAAGCTTCCTTGTTGACAACATGCTATTATTGCTACACTGCTATAGTGTCACCCTGTGCATCAGCACCATGTTAGCCTGTCCCTCCGTCAATGATGCAGATGACAGGAGGTGACACAGGTATCATCATATGCACAGGACATTATGTTGTTTGCCAGAGCCTGACATTGACCCATCCAATCGACATGTCTGTGTGTGTGTGCGTGTGTGAGGGACAACAGTACAGCATGGGCCAATGTTGATGTAATGTGTGTGTGTGTGTGTGTGTGTGTGTGTGTGTGTGTGTGTGTGTGTGTGTGTGTGTGTGTGTGTGTGTGTGTGTGTGTGTGTGTGAGCCCTAGTTGTTGGTTAATGTGTGTGTGTCTGCATGCACACAGCTCCACCATGTGGCTGTCATATACGGTAGTTTGTGGGACAGCCACAGACTGTACCTGCTAGGCTGTACAGATCACTGTCTCCAGCCATGGACACAGTACCTATGCCTGGCAGGGGTGCTACGGACAGTATTGGGTACCAACCCTGACTGGGTGCTGTCATCAGAGGCAGAGGTATGACGACTGGACCCACGACCCTGCTGGGACTGGCCAGAGCCACGTGCATGTGGTCTACTGGAACGGTCAATGGACAGGCTGGTATTGCCACTACGGGAACGGCTGTGAACTGTGGGCTGTCTGCAACCACTGCCAGCTGTTGCTGGCATGCATCCATGTCGACGTCGCAACCATCCCGCACCGTCCTGGCTCATGGAAGACATGTTTTGGAGGGCATCTAATGTCTCCCCCCAACGTCTATCAATGACCTTGGTGTAAGTCCAGATGGCACCGGCAAGGTCACGGATGCTGTCATCGATAGCGGTATAATGTGCCCTCTGCACCCTAAGTGTCTACCTGGTGTACTGTTCCATACATGCCTGAGCCTGCATTACAGCCTGGAACATACTGGTCATCGTAATGCCTGCATGCCTGCCAGGGGCAATACAACCAGTGGTGCTCCCCCGAGAACCCCTGGACCTCTGCCTATGTGGTACCATTCCAGGTCTATGGCTATGGCTGCTGTGAGGGGATGCAAGTGCCATGGGTACCACACTGTCCTGGTCAATGCCAACTGTATGCTGTCCCTCGCTTATGGTCATTGGTGTTGAGGGATGTATTGACAGTATGAGTGTGCACATGGATGGGGTTGAACACTGTGTACTGTCGATTGGCGGACCAAGACAGACCCTGTCAAATCTTCCTGTGCCAATATACAAGTGTCATCATCACCACTATTTGTGGCAGCGGCTTCAGGTTGCCTTCTGTTTTGGCCAACCCCTAACTCAGCACCTGTGAGAGGAAGACAGGAAACACACGTTACGGTCTGCACACATGCACACATGCACACATGCACACATGAACACATGCACACATGAACACATGAACACATGAACACATGCACACATGAACACATGAACACATGCACACATGCACACATGAACACATGCACACATGCACACGTGAACAACCATACACACCTCACTACAGCACATACACACACATACCAGCAAGCCAACACATACTCTATAGTGGGTGAAGGTGGGTGTCAGTATCACATGGTAGACAGTTACCACACACATGTCAGCATGCAGAATATGTGTTGCACAAGACCATGCAGTGCAAGTGTAGACACCCCTATTAAATGGCAGTATACATGGCTTTGATGCACCTGTGTAGTTGTTCAGTGATTGGCTACACCCTGAACACAATGCGTACATGGACACAACATTGCTGTGCAGGTATTATCAGCTCTGAAATGGCCTGTGCACCATCACTCACAAGTATACATGCCATGGCTGCATGTGTTATCTGTGTGACACATAGATATCCATGTGTGAATGCAGTGTCTGTGTCCATAGCAGATAATAGTGGGCACGGCTGTAGCACATGCATGCTATGTACACACACGGGATGTGCGGTGCATGTTGACATGAAGGAATCCCAATGCTCAACATGGCCAGTGCACGGTGGTTATGGTGAGTGTGGGACATATTGCAGATATGTGGGTGCCAGACTGCTACACGACTGCAACATTAAACACCACACATACCCAATATATGTCAAATGACTATACACCCACTAGCATTCCAGGACATATATGTGACACTTTGTGTGGATGGTGACTGCTGTGCATATTGTGTATACTGGCATATGTAAGCACACAGACAACATGCTATGCATATTGTATATAGGTGCATATGTTTGCACACACACAACACTGAGGTGCAAAGCAATGACTGCTATGAGTAGTACTGTGGTCACTGTAACTGGATGGGGTGTAGTACCCTGTGCCATCATCAACATGCATCTTGTGGTCACTCACAGCTACTAATGTGTGCAAGACCACCGCCTAGCATGCTGTATCTGAACTGCAGTGCCGTGGCTACATTCACAATTACACAGCCACCTTGTACATGGGTGTGTGTAGTGCCCAATAGGGAGCATTGCCTAACATGACTGTGTTATGTGTTGCAGAGTGTTGCACAGCCCCATGATAGGCTTCTACCCCTGAGGTACATCATGTGTTCATGCATGACATGTGGGATACTGAAGTGTGACCTTACAGCAGGTGTGTGGTAATGCCAGATGTAGCATGTGTTCGTGTACTGCGCATGATAAACATGTTCTGTTGTGTACAGCTGTAGCAACTATGCATATCCAATGTGCAGTACAGTGTTGCCACAATTGTGTCTGCTGCACTGTGCATTGCATGTGATTGAGGCAGCTACTGACTTTACTGAGATGATTGATGTCTCACAGCAAACATGCACAGCATGCATTATGCGTAGGTGTGTTACGTGTACATGGCCTACACCTCACCTATGACATGCACATTTCATTACCAATATTAAAGTGTTAACACACTCACCAGCATGTATTGTCTGCCCTGCTGTCACACCAGAGGGACCTAGAAGAATATGACACAGTTTGTCAGTGGCCACAACTGTGGCATTGCTACTGTGAGTGTGCTAAACAACAGTGAAATAACAGTCAACAGTAACAGGTGTACGGATACTATTCCAAATATCAGTATTGCACACATTAGGCAGCACAACTGCTAAACACACAGTACACATCTCACATATGCATATTCTAACAATACAGATAACGGTAGTCAACAGCTAGGGCGTATTACCTGCATGCTCTATGTCATCCTGCTGGGTGGTTCTGGCCTCCATGATAACACATGTGTGATGCTGTTGCTGCTGTAGGCCAGGAGCCACCATGCTTAGGAGCAGCTCCTCCACTCTGGTGAGGGGGGGATGTATGGCTGCACCACCACCTGTGGTAAGCTGTTGCCTATGGATATCAGACGCACGTCGCCGGACATGTCTAATTAAATCACTGCAATGATGGCGTACCTGCTCATATGTCCAGTTATGCATACCTATGTCATTTACCTGGCAAACAAGGTCTTGCCACAGTGCAGTAAAGTCATGCTGGTGCTGGCTGACCCTGGAAAAAAAGCAGGTTATAGTGCTTCACCAGGCTGTTCTGTATTTCCTGCTCCTCTGCAGCTAAATACGATGGGTTACATTGATGAGCCATAACCCTGGAATACAATTAAACGATATGTGTAAGCATGTCATGTGGCACACTTAACATTATGAAGTACAGATATCACTTAACTGCCATATATAGCATATATCTGTCTATCAGAGGATACACACATTCAATACCATATATCAGTGCTCAGCTCACAACTGGCTGACAATGCCTGCAACACTCCATATAACACATCAGTATACACCAGTAGTCAGCACACTGTTTGGGATACAATGCACAACCTCGCCCCCGGGGTATATATCAAGCTAATGCATGAAGAAATATGTCATCCAATGCAATGAATGTAAAGTACATTTACAGTATTACCAGTAAACCACCCTAGTCATTGATGACATACCCCTATCTAACATATGTGCATGGTTGTTAATATAGCTGGCATACTGCTGTAACAGAGTATATATGCTGCTAGGTACACATACATACCCTGTAACACATGTCATTCTGGGCATGGTACAGGCATCATTAAACACACATCAGACATACATACAACATGCAGATGTATGCCGACACAGATGAGCATTACCTGTGTACCTTATAGTACTGTGTGCCCTACTTACAGATACCTATGCCTGTGGTATGTAATCTGTGCAGACTACAGGAGACACACAAGACAGTGTTACCAGGGACTATGAACATACACTATACTGTGCTGTTTAGGCCTACAGCTTCAGGTAGTACAACAGTTCATATGTGAGCTGGAGTCACCAGCAGTACCACGTACTGAGCATACATGTATTGCTTCAGCCTACATTGGGACACCACAGTCGTACACAATAAACTATGTCACAACATATGCCATCCTACTATTTCTGCATCCCAATAACTGACACATCTTTCTCCGGCCTCACACCTAGGACACAAACTACCATGACAGACACAACCTCACACTAAGCTATCGCACCTTTACAAACCTTGCACACAGTCACGGTCACACTCATTCTGCCTCACATAGCAGGTATTGCACTGAGTACATGTGTGTGTGCATTGTGTCATAGGTAGGTAATACGCTATTGTCCCTTGGGCCTAGAGCAGCCTAGCCATATGCTACCCTGGCCTTTGACACACATGTGATGTGATTTCACTTGCTCCTGTCAACTGGATACACAGAGGTGACTCCCAGGGCATATTACCTATCTCCAAAACAATCATCAGGGGTATGTATGACATCTGCTAATGAGGAGCCTTGTTTGTTCATGCTGGGTGGTTTAGTCCAGAGTATGGCATATTTGTGAATAGGAACCTGTACCTCCAGCATGTGCTGTTTAGTGAGGTGACAAGGGTTAGGGCCCTAGGTCATGTAGCCCAGAGGGATTGTGAGGTGTTGTCATGGTGGTTGGCCAATTGCTGTGGGTGTGACATACCTCTGTATGTCGGGCAGTGGTAACCTCTGGGTGAGTGGTATGCAACGCACTCTAGCTGTGGTCTGTGAGTCAGTCTGCATAGGGCATGTGTTTGAGGACAGTATTACTCTTTGTTAGGTATGTCTGTGGCCTTTCCACTTGCTGTAGCTGTCATGTGAGGTACATACCACATGGGGCATTGTGATGAGTAGAGGGGAACACCGACCCATATTTCCCTAGATGACACACCTTTTGTGATGACACATACCACGTAGACAGATTACATTACTACTGTTGTCACTGTGATTATCAAAGGGGAGCCTACTGTCCACCTGTGTCCTGTGTACCCTTCTGACACCATCAGTGTTAGGCAGGCTACCACCTATGTGGCAGTTACTGCATAAGGTGTTCTGGAATGGGGTATGGCATTGCGGTATCAACACTGGTGTTCAGTCCATGCCTTGGACAACAGGCACCTGTTGCAGTACATATATATATATATATATATATATATATATATATATATATATATATATATATATATATATATATATATATATATATATATATATATATATATATATATATATATATATATATATATATATATATATATATATATATATATATACACATGCATACATATATACATATCTATCCATATCTATCCGTATCTATCCATATCTATCCATATCTATCCGGCTCTATCCATATCTATCCAGATCTATCCATGTGTATCCATGTCTATACATATCTATACATATCCATACATATCCATACATATCTATATATATATCCATATATATCGATATATATCTATATGTATCCATATATATCCATATATATCTAAATATATCCATATATATATATATATATATATCTATACACACATATTTTTATTTATTATTTTTATTTTACATTTGTTGACCGGGCTAGTCTAACTGGATACATGTCCATTTTCAGTAGAGGCCCGAGGAGAAAAGCTCCACTGTAACAGTCTAAGGTAACACAGTAAGAAAAAAAATATATACAAGAGGATAACTAAACTACTAAGCAGGAGTTAGCAACTAATTAGCATACAAAACAACAGAACAGCAATTAGTGAATCAAAAACACACAGCAACAACAGCAGTATTTAAATACAGAATTGATTTTTTTTTTATAGCATCTGGACTTGGACTTGACCTATCATGAAGAAAAAAAGAACTAAAAATACTACCTGCGCAAGGCATTAGGTAGTGCAAAGTAAGTAGAGGTGATAGGAGGTAAAACATAAGCAAAGTAAGTAGTGGTAATAGGAGGTAAAATCATAAGAAAGAGGAAGTCACAAGCTGAAGAGAGTCAAGGGGAAAAATTGTAGTGATGGGAGCAGTGATATAAGCTAGATGGAGACAAGGCAGTGTGAGAGAAGGAGAAGTAATATATATAAATATAATATGTATATAAACACATACATGTAAACATCCATTGCTGTACATATAGTTGCACATATAGGCACATATACTGCCAACTTTTCATGGTGGGGATGTCAATTATGCAACAGTTGTGAGACATATGGTTATGTAATACTATTGAACAATGGTGTGCAGAATGCATTCTGCTGTCCTCAGGCCGTATAGCTGTTGCAGGCCTCACTGCCTGTAGCTCAGTCCCACAGCATTTAACACCACATGGCATATACTGACACTGCTTGCTTTCTGCAATTCCACACACTACAACCTACATACATATGTGCACATAGCAGCCTTCAACAACATACTTATGTCCAGCCTTCAGTAACAGTTGCAGTATGTCCCTTGCCCTATGCAAATGTGCATGCACATATAGATATGGACTGCTGCCGCATATGGATGATTCACAGTATGTAGAGTACCCTTCAGACACATCTTTCGGATGTCACCAAATACATATCTGTTGCATATCTTACCTTTGTATTCCTCACCTCCGTCTGTTGTAGGTGTTGTTTTTTACATTTTTTATTTATTTATTTATTTATTTATTTATTTATTGGTTTTGTTTCCTCTGTGTGTTGCTGTTTGTTTTCAGCGTCTGTCTCCATCTGCCTGTTTGTGTCTGTCTGTCTCTGTCTGTCTCTCTCGCTCATGCTCTCTCTCTCTCTCCCAGTTGTTGCAATGATATTATTGCATGTGTGGACAGCAGATACAGGCTGCTTTTCTAGGTATCTGCACATGTGCATGTGATGGCCTCTGCACCAATTGGTGCCCACCATTTAGTAATTCATTGCTATACACCTGAAGGTTGTGTGCATCCAGCCATGGTATGTATACCTGTGAGTGATGGTGCACAGGACGTTGGAAAGCATTTAATACTTGCACAGCAATGTTGTGTCCATGTACACATTGTGTTCCAGGGTGAGGCCAATCATTGAACAGCACACATGCATCAAAGACATGTATACTGTTATTAATAAGGACTCTCTACACTCGCACTGCATGCTGTTAAGCAACACACATCCTGCATGCTGACACGTGTGATAGGACTCTTTGGCTTGTGATACTATACTCCACCATCAACCACTAATTAGTATGTTCTGGATTGCTGTTGGTGTGTGTGTGTGTGTGTGTGTGTGTGTGTGTGTGTGTGTGTGTGTGTGTGTGTGTGTGTGCATGTGTGTGTCTACTTTAGTGAGCAGTGTATTTGTGTTCATGTGTTCTTGTGTGCATGTGCTCATGTGTTCATGTGTGTATCTGTGCATGTGTGCATGTGTGCATGTGTGCATGTATTCATGTGTGCATGTGTTCGTGTGTGCATGTGTTCATGTGTTCATGTGTGCATGAGTGCATGTGTTCATGTGTGCATGTGTGCATGTGTGCATGTGTGCATGTGTGCATGTATTCATGTGTTCGTCTGCATGTGTGCATGTGTTCATGTGTTCAAGTGTGCATGTGCACATGTGTTCATATGTGTGTGTGCATGTGTGCATGTGCTCATATGTGTGTGTGCATGTGTGCATGTGTTCATGTGTGCATGTGTGCATGTGTTCTTGTGTTAATGTGTTTATGTGTGCATGTGTGCATGTGTTCATATGTTCATGTGTGCATGTGTTCATGTGTGCATGTGTGCATGTGTTCATGTGTGGATGTGCGCATGTGTGCATGTGTTCATGTGTGCATGTGGGCATGTGTGCATGTGTGCATGTGTTCATATGCTCATGTGTGCATGTGGTCGTGTTCGTGTGCATGTGTGCATGTGTGCATGTGTTCATGTGTGCATGTGTTCATATGTGTGTGCATGTGTGCATGTGTGCATGTGTTCATGTGTGCATGTGTGCATGTGTTCCTGTGTTCATGCGTGCATGTGTGCATGTGTGCATGTGTTCATGTGTGCATGTGTGCATGTGTTCATATGTTCATGTGTGCATGTGTGCATGTGTTCATGTGTGCATGTGTGCATGTGTTCATGTGTGCATGTGTGCATGTGTGCACCTGTGCTAACATCATGTACAGATTGTAAAGTGTGTTTCCTGTCTACCTCTCACAGGTGCTGAGGTTGGGTTGGTTGAGTGCAGCAGGGAACCTGAAGTCACTGCCACAAATAGTGGAAATGATGATACATGTGTTGTGGCACAAGCAGGTTTGATAGGGTCTGTTGTTGGGCCGCCAATCGACAGTACACAGTTTTCCACCCCATCTATGTGCACATTCATACTGCCAATACATCCCTCATCACCAATGGCCTTAGCTGAGGGACAGCATACAGTAGGCATTGACCAGGATAGTGTCGTATCTATGGCACATGCATCCCCTCACAGCAGCCATACCCAGATTCTTGGAGCGGTACCACATAGGCAGATACCCAGGGGTTCTCGTGGGAGCACTGCTGGTCGTAATGCCCCTGGCAGACGTGCCCCCACAGGTCTTACAACCTCAGGTATGTTCCGGGCTGTAATGCAGCCACAGGCACATATGGAATGGTACACCAGACAGGGACGAAGGGCACAGAGGGCCCATAACACTGCTATCAATGGCAGTATCCGTGACCTTGCCGGTGCTGTCCATAATTACACCGAGGTCATTGATAGACGTTGGGGGGAGACATTAGATGTCCTCCGCAATGTCATGTCCATGTGCCAGGACAGTGTGGGATGGTTGAGATGTCAATGTGGACATATGCCAGCAACGTCATTGGTTGGCAGCCATCGCGGACGACCCACAAGTCACAGCCGCTCCAGTAGTGGCAGTACCAGCCCCAGCAATGTTGGGGCTGGGCTGTCAATAGACCATCCTAGAAGACCACATGCACATGTCTCTGGCCAGTCCCAGCAGGGACATGGGTCCATTTGACATTCCTCTGCCTTTGATGATCGTACCCAGTCTGGCTTAGTACCCGATACTGTCCGTAGCACCTCTGCCAGGCACATGTACTGTGTCCATGGCCAGAGACGGTGATCTGTACATCCTGGCAGGTACAGTCTGTGGCTGTCCCACAACCTCCCATATATGACAGCCACATGGTGGAACTGTATGCATGCAGACACATACACATATAAACCAAACACCTAGGGCTAACACATACATACACACATTACATCAACATTGGCCCATGCTGTACTGTTGTCCCTCACAAACACACACACACACACACACACACACACACACACACACACACACACACACACACACACACACATGTCGATTGGATGGGTCAATGTCAGGCTCTGGCAAACCAACAACACACCCTGTGCATATGATGAAACTGTGCCACCTCCTGTCATCTGTAACATTGATGCAGGAACAGGCTAACATGGTGCTGATGCACAGGGTGACTTTATAGCAGTGTAGCAATGTTAGCATGCTGTCAACAATAAAGTGTAATGATATCCTTGTAGGTATATCTGAGCAGGCATAATGCATTAAAGCTATGATTGTCAATGTAGTACTGTTTACACCAGTGTTAATTCCAAAAATGTATTGTCCGCCCATGTGCCACTTGGCTGATGTGTGTAGTTTTGGCAGCATGTGTTAGTGAGCGGACAGTATGTGTGTGATGTGTGCAGTACAGATTTGCAGGTGTACATTTGTGAACATGGTGGAGGTGCACTGTCTGCATGTACGTGCATAGTGGACACATGGGAAGGGTGACATGCCCTGTATTACACAGTGTTAACATCTCATAGTTTCTATTGGTGGCCAGTATGCATTTTACTACACATATGTTTTAACTTGGGTACACATGTGTGTATGACATGGTTTGACACTATGCTGTGGGTGATACTGTTACTATCTATCATTGGTTTGCATTCTGGTAGTATACATAACCTCAACAGTCTGACTATAACCAATCATTAGATTATATCTTAACAACTGACACACAGATGTAGGAAACTCAGTAACATTTGGATCCTTCCGGTACTATACTATACCAGTAACCAGTGGTATTGACCGCCACCCGTTCCTGGGACCACTCCTGTTTGGCATATAGCCCTCTTAGGTACAAGCAAACACACTAGAGATATGTCCGTCCACATCTGGAAATGCATACAGTGGCCTACAATGCATTCTCCAAATGAGACACTTATCCTCCACAAGGGTATCATACAGAGAGATACCTGTTGTCCAACCCATGCTGTAAAGCGATAATCCAACTATAGCATAGTCATCCACAATTACTAAACATTGTATCCTAACAGTTCCACATAGGTAGTAGCCCCCAACATGTAGAACGGGTACCGATGTGTACATACAACCAAGTGTTATGTCATCTGTCCTTTGGTATTCACATTTCCAAAGGTATTCTGATGTCCCTCTGTGTATCACATAAGCAATAAGGAGTCTGTATGCATATCCACAAAGGTTGTTGTACACCTATAATGAATGTCCATTATTGACAGACTGTGTTGTGTTTGAACATGTCTGAAATATACCCCAGGTATGAACCCTCACTCACACTATTCTATAGAAACTATCATGGGTGTGTGTGACACAGATGATCTAGGCCACAGATCACTACAGTGGCTGGCCTTGTCACAAACGTACATATGTGACCTAAGGTCTGAGAAGCACAATCTGTCAAAGGTAACAGATGTATTCATGTAGAAAGCAGGCTTCATACCTATGAACTAATTGGGGTCACATGTACATATATGTATTTGCCACACAGATACCTGAAGTGTGCAATGCACATACTGTTGTTATACTGATATGTCATACAGTAGTAAAAGCAAAACCCACAACACATTGACCAACTGTGTCTCACACACACACACACTCAGCAATTGCAAGATTCAAACCCCTAGAGAAGTACGCATTATCACGACGCGCTATATGCTTTACTGGGAGTTTTTGTTTCCACTGCTATATTTGTAGGATGCTGACATCATCAGACTTGCCAAAGATGAATATACCACTTTTAAGGTGTTTTCCTAGTCTCCAAAAAGTGCACTCCTGTCAAAGGAAATCACACATCCCCCCACACACACTTAGCAATTACAGGATTCAAACCCCTACCTAATTATGTTATGACACAAGAAAAGTATGTGTTAACACGATGTGCTACATGCTTTACTGGGAGTTTTTGTTTCCACTGCTATATTTGTAGGATGCTGACATCATCAGACTTGCCAAAGATGAATATACCACTTTTAAGGTGTTTTCCTAGTCTCCAAAAAGGGCACTCTTCTCAAAGGACATCACACACACACAGCAATTGCAGGATTCAAACCCCTACTTAACGATGTTATGATATTAGAAAAGTACTCATTAACTCAACGCGCTATATGCCTTACTGGGATATTTCATTTCTCCTGCTATATTTGTAGGATCCAAAGAGAGTGCAGTGAGCCAAAAACGAGAAACTCAATAGTACGAATAAATCATATGTTTTTATCATGAATATTCGTGAACCCAGAATTTATTTTGGTTAGTCCATTTAAATGGATTCAAAGTGATTTTATTGGTTAATTAACATTAATTAATGTATTTAAAGGTTCAATGGTTTGGGAAGTATGTATCTGATGAAGTCCAAGTGCAAAGGATGAAAATGCATACTGAATTTGTTTGTGTAAAAGCGTTAACGCTTTTTGGATGTTGTTGGTCTATTTTTTATTAAATTGAGTGGATTTCCACTATTGGGTTTCTCATTTTTGGCTCACTGCACTCTCTTTGGATTTATTGGTACTTTCGAGTGCTTTTCACTTTGGTATTTCTATATTTGTAGGATGCTGACATCATCAGATTAGACATGGTATGTGTGTGCACTTTGTTTTATGCAATCCCAGGACTGAGCCATGGGGGACAGCAGCTGTTACCAGCTTAAACAGGACTCCACAATTCTTACCTTGTGTGATCTATCTGTGGCCCAGTTGCCAATCCATAAGATGACAATACATATTTATGCACAGGTTGTTGATTTTTTGGATACGACATGTGTCTGGGATGTTGGAAAAGGGCTATTCAAAGTTTATGTGGGACATGTGTAGCTCATTTCATTGATGTATGTCCTAGGTGACTGCCTTGCAAACAGTCTAGCAGGTTTAGGAACCATGATCTGCCCATGACCAAACCAAAGTTGGTAGGGTTGTGTGTTTGTAGGCTTCCAATAGCTCTGTTTATGACTTCAGTTATGATGGACTCCATGGCCTTGTAGATCAGACTTCATAGGCTTATAAGACTATAGTTCCCATGGTCTGTTGTGCACCAACACTTTTGGAGTGTGCCAAATGTTGCTGTAACCCATTCAACAGTTTCATATCCTGTAAAGAGGGTGAAGCTCAACAGATGGTTCAGGTGCTGGGTCTGTTTGTTCTGCAGTTCAGTTATTACACATATAGGGAAACAATGTAATCCCATTGATGCCATGTTTTCAGCTTTAGAAGGAGCTGTTTACCCATTCTACATGTGATATCTCCTGGTCATAGCTCAGAGCAGATCTGAGCATTGCCATTTAGATTCTTGACATAACTAGAATGCCTTGTGGTTGTCTTTGGAATCTTTGGCAATTTTATTTTCGTAACTAGCTTCTTACTGAGGCTGGTGAGGGAGTTTTTTGCATCCTGGGATTTTCCTCTTTTCTGTAACAGTTTCTTCCTTCTGTTGTATAGTTTGTTTATAGCAGGGGACCACCAGATTGGCTTACTTTTTTTGGAGAAGAGCATCTTGGTTCTTCTATTTGGGATGGCACGATTCATGCACGAGTGGATGTGCTCGTACAGTGCCTTAGCGTAGGATTCTGCAGTCGAACTTCCAAATCCCATCTGCATGGGTGTCGTGAAGTTTGTCACGTCTGACTTCAGTGGCATGAAGTTGGCTTTGGAGAAGTTTTTTAAGGAGGTTTCCTTATTGGGGGGGTGGGGGTGGGATGTGGATGTGGATGTCAAGGGTGATTTGCTTATGGTCAGACCTGACCAATGTGGGGGTGACCACTGGTGTGAAGCATCTATCTCCCATGTTGGTAATGACCAGGTCTAGGATATTGGAGCCCCTGGTGGGACAATGGATTAGTTGATCCAGGGCATTGGAATTTATGAATTCCAAGAACCGTTGGGAAAAGGAGTTGGTACCTGAGTAGTTTTCCAGGTTAATGGCAGGGTAGTTGAAATCACCCAGTATTAGGGTGTTTGGTTGTATCTTAATATTTTCCAGTATGTTTAGAAAGGTGTAGTGAGAATCTTGGGGCATGGTGGGGGATCTGTAGCAAGCTACAATTTGGATTGCAGTCTTACCCAGTGTTAGTTGCACCTGGAGAATTTCAGATGCATTGTGTTGGACAACTAGCCTGGAGGTGTGAATATTCTTGGTGAATATGGACACTCCTCCACCTTTAGTGTTTCGGTCTTGGTTTTGTGGCCGAAAAGTGTGGTAAGAATTGTAGCCTGGTATTGCAGGGGTGCTCTCTGGAGCCTTGAACCAGGTCTCAGTTACTGCACAGATATCGATGTTCTCCATTTTTAGGAGTGTCTCGAGAGAGTGCATTTTGAGGTTTAGATTTCTAGCATTGAGTAGCATTACCTTCAGATTTTGCATGCTTGTATCTGTTATGGTGGTGGTTTTATCCTTTGAACCTTGCCTAAAAAAAGGCACTATAGGGGTGGCAATAGCTTTAGCTAGTAACCTGAATCCCAGGGATGACAGGTGCAGACCATCTCTGGCAAAGCATCGTGGTTTGTCGATCATGTCTTCCCAGGCAGACAAATACTGGATCCCCTTTGAATGACACCAGAAGCTTAGCCAATTGTTGAAGTCAATCATTTTGTCCTTATACTGTGGTATCATTCTGGGCGAAGGCAGTATGCTACTCAGGGCTAGGGTCATACCTGCTTGGGTCACATGATCCAAAAGCTCTTCCGTGTCTCCTTTTATGTAGTCCAGGGAGGTACGTCTCAAGTCATTCACTCCAGCATTGACAATGACAGAGTCATATTTGTATTTGCTGTGGAGTGACTTGAGTGCATGCATTATGTGGCGGATCCTAGCACCCGTTTATAGTCTTATCATTACCAATGCTATTGCTTATGATTTAATGACATTTTTTTACATTAAGTATTTGTTTAACATTTATAAATACATTTTATAAATTTAGTTAAATGAACTATATTAAATATTTTACATTAAATATAGTTAAACGGTAAAATTAACTATTTATATTCCTTTAAATAAAAAAAAGATTTAGCTTAAAATATAAATACATACTTACATGTGTATACTTCAGAAGACTGACAAACCAAAAGAACAAATCCAAAAAGACTGAAAATTCAAAATGCTGAACACATTTTTAATGGAGGGGAAAGCCACCCTGCACCCCTCATGTGGGGGTCTGTACTCCCACAGCCCCTGCTAACTATATAGACCAACTCCAAGATCAAACAACAGAGGAAAGGGGGCAAATTCCATCATTCAGTATTTTGAATTTTCAGTCTATTGGGATTTAGTCTTTTGTTTTTTTAGTCTTTTGAAATAGACTCACCTACATATGTTTTGAAACTTGAAGTCCAATACAAACTTTTTTATTTAAAGGGTAAATCTATTGTATCAGAAAATAAAAGCATGCATTCAGACAATAAAAGGCACTTGTTTTCAAGATTTTTAATTTTAGAAACAATTTTCCAAGAATTCAGCTTACCCTATCTTTTAAGGGATATACTGTTCCAATCAATTTCTTCAGTATTACTAAGGATTTTACTTTTATTGACAAAAGGAGATGCCACCTCCACTGTGCCAAACATTTTAGTTCCATTGGAAATAAATAATTGATCCTTGAGGAAACACCAAAGTTGCTTTAACATTATTCTTTTTTTAAGTTCCTCAATCAGTGGTAAGCATGATTTTCTTTTACTTATTACTTTACTGGAATAATCATTGTTAAATCTGACTACATGTTCATCTATTTTAATAAGTGGGTCAGACCATGCTGTTTTTAATATTTGATCTTGTTCTAAGCTAGGCATAAACATAACCATAATTGAACATGGGAGTGAGTTTTCCTTCTTTGAATGTGCTCTCAGGGATCTATGTGCCCTTTCAATTCTAACAGACAAAGTTGCAGGTATATTTAATGTTTTATGAATCCAGGTTGTTAAGAAGTTTATTTTATTGTCTCTTTCATACTTAATTTTATAACAGTAAGACAAGAGTCCTAAAACAATTATTGAAATTGCATCCACTGCAGTCAAACAAAATTATCTTCCACATCTTACACATACTTCCTTAGAGAATTTAACAAATTTCCAAAAAAAAAAAAAAAACAAAAAAAAAAAAATAAATAAAACAAAATAAAGTCACTAACACAAAAGCCATAACTGCCCCTCTCCCCATTCATCCCCCATTCTATTTCAAATACATTGGGTCCAAGAAAGCCTCAGTTTTCTTTAAAAGCAGTCACACTGATACCCCAACACTGGCTTTATTAATCTCAACCCTTGGTTTATTTACCACTGCAGGGACCACATTTCTCTCCCAATTGCCACATCCACAACCTAGGTCTGTCAAAAAATATCATGCCCCTCATCTAGGAAACTGTCCTAATTAAACCACTTCAAAAACCCAATCCCCAAAACTCTTTCCACTTTAGAACAATTTCACTTCTGCCAAACCTACGGAAAACCCTAGATAAAAAGTCTTTACTCCTAACTAGTTATAGCCAAAAATACCAGCATGGATTTTGGACAAGACATAGTTCCTCAACAACACTTTATTGAGTAGTGTTATCATCCATCAGGTCCAAAGTCTACTGCATAACTGGAAAGTGTGGGAGGACATCTGGGAGTTTGTTAATAAATTCTGAAAAAATAGGGGAGAAATTCTGCTATTCTGTAATTATGCTCAGAGGAGGGGAAATGTTTATAAAATGCAGCAAAAAAGTAGCTGGCAGTGTTGGAAAGCTGACATTAAAATTGTCTGGACCATTATTACTGTAAAGTATTGTTCAATATGGCATCAATCTAGACATGTTCAGGCAAGTGAGAAAGTAGCATTTGCTTGTCCTGTGTTGGTGGCAAAGAAGGATAAGAAACGCAACTGAGTGTGTGTTGCTATTGCACTGAGTTGAGGGTTCAATTTCAGATAGTGTGGTGTCTAACAGAGTTGATGCATATTTTCTCAGCATATGATCAGATTGTACCACACCCACACATATCTAGGAAACTTCACAATCCTACCTTTTCATATTTATTACCCTACATGATTTCCTACTGACAATTGCCTATTACTTTTGTGTGTTCCTCATTTGCACATGTTTTGGCAGAACACACTGTTGATTGGCAGTGTTTCAAGGCAGTGAATGAGAGTCCATGCCCAATGTACAAACTGAAAAATGAAACTGGTCTTGCCATCGGTACTGAATTTTACATTTGCATAGGTGCCCTCTGATACAGCATTCTGAACAGCAGTAAGACGAAATTGTTGTGCGAAATATAAATTGTTACATATGTTCTTTTGCCTGTGTAATGTCAGCACTGCTTAGCACATCAGGACTCATAGTTGAATGAAACTGAACAATTTCATTACTGTAATCTTTATTAGGGCAAACAGCTTTGTCATCGCTGTGTGGTCCTATTGAGTGATGTGCTGTGCACTTGCTGTATACTTGTTTCTGTGGCAGAAGCTGTAAATTTAGTGACTTTTGCCCCATAACTCAGTTTTTCTGGGTTTCAAATCCATACAGTCTGAAGGGCCTGCAGAAATTATTACTCCTTATGTAGGAATCACTGTCATTATAACTTTATATGCTTTTTATTACTGTTTCTTGCCATTTGCTCTTGCTCACTGCTGAGTGTCATACAATCAAGCTTATCTGCTTAAAGAAAAAGTTAAAAATGTTATTTGGGCAGCCTTCTGCAGTGTAAACAGGCTTAGCAGTAATGTGCAGCTGTCAGCACTCTGGACAGTACTTAGTGGAGGAAATCCACCTGTTAATTAGCTTTCTTTGTGGCACAAGGTATAAGTGCAGCACATTTAGAAATATCATACAAGTGATCCAGGATTCAAATTTAGGTAACACTTTTTTTTTAAATAAGGTGTTAGAATACAATTTCTAACAACACCTTGATTATGAAGGTAACACTACATACAAATGGCTGTCATAATTATGTTTATTGCAAGAAATGTCTCAATGCTTTGATAGATATATTTTCTAAGTAGCATTTGTCATAAATTATTTACTTATTTAAGACAGTTGAATGTGTGTGTAATTGTTTAATCAGGATAATTATGACAATGAATTAAAAATGCACTTGCACATCTCTGATAAGAAGAATACTGAAGTAAAAATCAAATTCTTTACTCACATAGCCCAATTCTGTGTTTAGGGCAGTATGTGTAGTAAAGTATGTATGTATCATACCTAACCTATGGTAGTCAGCTTATTAAAGTCTATCCATCTGACATACATTTACAAAGAGTACTAATTCCTATTTCATAGGAATGCATTTGACAGGGCTTGTTAAAGTTATACACATATAAAGGCCTATCTGAAGTATATTTCCATCTATACTGAATACAGTTTGTTTGTAATAAACATAGTTGAAAATGAGTTCTCCATTAGCACTTTCAAATAATCACCTTGCTTGAAATTTATGAATTATTTGCTAGGTTTGATGCTCACATTGGTTAACTAACTTTTTATAGTGTGTCATTCCAGAAACTTATATGCCAAATCAACCTATTTAGCCTCCAAAACACCAATAATAATAAGCCAAGCCATTGAGGTTGTCAGTGTTGACCATTTGATAAATTGTGAATATGTTCAAAATCACACATAGAAAATCTCATTGCTGTCTTACACATTCATTGCTGTTTGATAAAAATACCTTCCACCTTGTTTACAAGTGCCTATTTGTGCTTGCCATCTCAAAAATGCAGTTGGCATGGTTGTGCATTTTTTGTGCATTAGCCATTAAATGTGAGATTGGAATTTGGCATCAATTCATCCTTAGAACTACTGCTTGAATTCTGTAGGCATGGCTGGTGCAGGAGATAATGGTGCTAAATTTAAATCACAGAGGTGTGGTGTGGAGGAGTCCAGGATTTTTGTGGCACCGTTTATGAAGCTCTGCAGCCATAAGGCTACTGCAGAGGTACTACACTGGTTCTCAGAATAAGATTGAGGCTTGAACAGAGTAGCCAATGCTGTCCCCAGTGTATCTGGCATCCCAGACACTGGACAGTTGTCACCACTATAGTGACCTGAAATGGCACAAGAAGGACCTCCTTAGCCAATGTAAGGATGAGTTTAAGACTACTGACATCCCTCAAATGGTAAGCATACTGACCTATCTTTATTAAATGATATACCCAGCCAAGACTGTTATTCAATATGCTTTCATGTCTCTTCTTCTGTTTTGTACAGGTGGTGAAGACATTGAAACAAAACATGAGGTACACCAACAGAGGTTGACTTGCCTCAGAGAGGCATGGGGTAGGTATGCAATAGGCCTTAATGCAAAAATACTAACTTTTGCATTTGTATGCAATGTGGAAACACTGTTATAATTAGTTGTATTTATGATATCATTACACTGCAATTATTAATGGAACAACAAAGTAAGGCGTTCCCATCATACCTGGATGTGGCAAAGATGTGTAGATCAGATAATTATAACTGTTCATTGTCTGAAATTATATAGTCATGTGATAAACCATGGATCTAATTCTCTCTCTCTCTTTTTTTGGTCTCACCCCACCCCTTTCTCTCTCTCTCTCTCTCTCTCTTTTTTTTTTTTTTTTTTTTTGCAGTGGGGGAATATTTTAAACATCTTAAAAATCTTCTCTAGTCATACATTTCTGCTTACAAAACCTGACATGCAGCACAGAAATGCACACCGACCACATGTAGCAGCCACTGACACCCAGCTCTTTAGGTTCCGCCAACTGTCAGTGCTGCCTCCACAACCTCTGCCCTTCCTGCCTCATCTGCATCAGGTAGCTCTGCACTGGCAGTCGGTGCATTGGTACCCTCCAAGAATAGTGTTAGTGGAGGTGGTGATTTTTTCTCAAACCATGAGCTAACAGGGTTGGTGGAGAGTATTATGGAAAGGGGGCTTGGTTCCTGAATCAGCTGTGCCAAAAAGGTGGTTCATCAGATTGCCAAGATGATGCCATGTCAAGCATTAACACAGGGGACTGAGACAGGAGACAATGATGACAATATTTTGAGTGAGGAAAGATTCTCACTGTTCTCAGGCTTGACACGGTGTCCAATGATGACCACAGCTAAGAAAAAAATGTAAAAAATGTGCACCTTTTCCCCAAAAAAATAATAACCCATACATAGCTCTCCACTTCACCTATGTGTCTTCTTGACATACTTGATTTGGTACAATTGGATGTAAAACATTATTCTGTTGTCACAACCCTTGGTTTAGAAACAGTTCAAAATCAGCAAATTCTGGCTACAATTCTACATGTATGTTGTGAAGAAGTGGATAGCTTTGGTTCTCTTTCACTACGCTCCTGTAAATTACACAATTTGTTCCCCTGTATCCTCCCTTCTGCTTGCCCCCCATTTCACCACTTTGCGATTAACCCATTTTCACACATTAAATGTGGTCAAAAATTAAAATTAGACATATAGCATACATAGCCAGAAATGGCCCATAATAAAAACTTGACTTATTTTGATCAGCATTTGCACTGATATTGGCATCACACACTAATGCCAAGTCACATTGAATGACTCTTCGTGTCCTATGATGTAATCTACTCAGTTGTTGCTATCACTTGCAGTAGTCTAGTTATCCTTGTGCAAATGTGCTTAAACATGCAGTGCTATCTGTAAAAGCAGAATAAAGACAATACTTTGCAACAGTTACTGAAACAGTTCTTTGACTATTGGATGTAAAAAAGTGCAACTTCCTCTGTACAGTATTGCCATAAATCACTTGACTGAAGATCGTTTTTTGGCCAAAGCATCAACGGTTCAAGTCCTGATGTATGTCAAATTATTTCTTACTGCGATAGTATACTTCAATGATATGTTTAATGACATACATCTTTTAGCCAGTAGCAACATTTCATGAGCAGATTTTGAATATGAACATGCAGTGCAAACACATCCATGTCCATAAGGAAGAATTATGAAACCACCCTATTTTCCCCATGTCATCATCAGTTTTTGCCTGTCCTACAGCTTCTTCATCCTCAAAGAAATCACTAACTATTGCAGAGTGGAGATCAATGTATGTGCTGTGTCTTTAAGAAGCATATCAAGCACTGAACATGCACATATAAATACTAGGCATGTGCTATTCCCAGTGCCATTTTGAGAGTACAGCCAGAGAGTGAGCATTTATGATTGCAATAGTTTGTTTGTATATAAGTTACTTAAGTTAAAGTCGGTAAACTTCTTTCATTGTGTGTTTGTATATAATAAAGCTGCTTGAACAGAACCCATGAAGACTCTTCTATTTTGTCCAAAGTAGGAAAGTGACATGGTGTCAGAACCGGGATTCCAGAGAATGATATTTGGAGCCATGAGGTGCAGAGATGACAGTGAAGGTAAACTAAGAGAAACAAGTATGAAAAAGAGCCAGAAAAGAATTCAAGGTAATGAGAATTCTCACAAACTGCTTGTTTTATAACAAAGATACAAAGGAGCATTACACGGTCACAAACTACATTATTAAACAAGCAGGGGACACAAAAGATTTATTAACTAAGGGAAATGTTTAAAATTAAGATATTTAACAAAATGATTATCAGAAAAGTAAAACGAGTATGTTTAAAGCAAAACAAGCATATTTAAAGGAGGAAAATTGGTATGTTTAGAGTAAAACAAGCACAAGAAACATGGATAGGGCATGAAAAAAGATTAAACGAGCAAAATGAATATAATAAGGGCAAAAAGGGCACATTAAACATAAATAAAGGAAGGCAACTACATGTTTTTGGCAAGGTGCTCTGTTTTGGCATAACTACAACTTCGTATTGTATCAAGGGCATAACTAGAGTTATTTGAAGTATCTCAAAGTGTAAAAGTGCTTACAGCCTGTGCTTATTACTGTGCATGTATTTCAAAGAGTGTATTTGCCTGCAAATTGCAATTATTTCATGGAGCACAGTCAAAGTATAGCTATTTCAAAACTGTTCTTGTTCTGGGTGTGTCTATTTGCAAAGTGCTACCATTACAGAGTGTTTCTTGCACTGCAAAGAATTGCCTAGCAAGGTACCACCATTTTGGGAAGTTTCAGTGTGCTGTGTACAATTTATTCACAAAGTGCAATTACTTTGAAATGTTATTGACTCTGAGCTTCTCTTGCCCGGTTCATTTGCATTGTACAGTTATTTGATATGTTTCTTACACTAAGAGGTGATTTTTTGCAACACAGTAATTTCAAAAGTATTACAGTGCCTGAGAGACTTATTTCACAAAGTTGAGTTACACAGAGGCTTATTGTCCTATTGGGCAAAGTTACAAATACTAGCATAAATTTCTGGCACCTGGGTATGTGTACACGTTCGTGCTTATTTGCAAAACCCTTCACTCGTATGTGTTATATGGCAGATGGATTTTGAAAGCCCTTACCACTTGTATTTGATCAGAATATTGCAGATAACTGGAGAATATTTGAGCAAGAGTATGATATTTTAATACAAATAGCTTATTCAGATAAAGATGCACACACCACGGCATTCATTTTGCTAAATCTAGCTGTGTCAGAGGCTATAGAAAAAGAGCATTCATTTGTGTATGCCCCAGCAGTATATGAGAGAGAAGGTGAGAACCACCATATTGTTGTACAGGCTGAATCAAGAGAAGACCTTGAGTGTTTGAAGTGCAAGTTCAGAGAAATGTGTAACCCCCAGGCATATATTATATTAGAGAGGCCTTTGTTTTACACAAGAGATCAGAAAACAGGGGAAACTTTTGCAGCTTATATGACTGACCTGAGAAACAAAGCCAAAATGTGTCAGTTTGGTGACTTAAAAGATGAGTTAAAGGACAGGTTCGTGTGTGGTATTAATAGTGCTGCTGTGAGAAAGATTTTGCTTTTTAACAGTGATTTAACATTGAGTAAAGCCAGACATTTGTCAAATTCATGAAGTGACAGAAAACACACAAGTATGCTTGCAAGTGACAAGACCATGGTTTCAGTAGGCTCCAGAGCAAATGTAGATAGCATGCAACATGTGGCAAACAGAAGTAGGCCTAAGCACATGGCAGCCACAGCCCCTGCTGGCTCACCAAGGAAATCACATAGTTTTCCAGCAAGTTCTAAGACTAGTTCAGTTAGAGGAGCAAGTCGCTCATTGCAGTGCATGCATGAATCAGCAAAACTCAAGTCTAGCTTTATTGTTAACTGTCGCAATTTTGGTGCCAGTCATGAATCCAAAAGAGAAAAATGCTTAGCATTTGGTCAGCAATGTCACAAGTGTAAAAAATGGAACCATTTTCAAAAGTTTTTCAAATCAAGTAAACCCCACACAGTTGTAAAGAAAGATCACACCAAAAAGCAAGTTGATCCAGTAGACTGCAAGTCCACTTTCTATGTAGATGGTGTTTCAGTGTTATGTGAAAGAGCTGATGCAGTAAATTTATTGGCAAAGAGCAAAGTGTTTGGCACAGTCTGGATCAATGGTAAATCCACAGATCTTAAAGTAGACACTGGTTCAAAGTGTAATGTTATATCAGCAGACACATTTGCTAAAGTAGAACTAAGGAACTAAGGAATGTGGCCAGTAATGTGAAACTTGTTGCTTATGGAGGTGAAGAAATTCAAACCAAAGGCTCAGTGATGCTTTCATATTATTTGGCCAAGAACTGTTACAACTTGTTATTCTATGTAGTTTGAAGACCAGTGCAGTCATTATTGGGTCTCAAAGACAGTTTGAGAGTTAATCTGCTTTCTTTTACCAAAGAAGTTCATCACATAAGTGCATATCCTAGTTCCAATTTTTACTGAAGCCATTTTCTCAGAGTATGCTGATGTTTTCAATGACATGTTGGGCAAACTTCCAGTTGTGTATTCCATGAAGTTAGACCCAGAGGTCACTCCAGTAGTCAGACCAGCAAGAAGAGTCCTGATAGCTATGCAGGATAAAGTTAAGTCTCAGTCGAATAAAATGGTACAGCAAGGTGTAATTTGTCCACTTACAGAACCAACTGAATGGGTGTTGTCTATGGTAGCAGCTCAGAAAAAAGGCTCAGACAAAATCAGAATATGTATTGACCCAAGAGATTTGAACAAAGCATTGAAGAGGCCATATCATCCAATGCATACAAAGAGATCACATCTCTAACACCGAATGCCACTGTTTTTTCTGTCTTAGATGCAAAAAGTTCATTTTGGCAAGTGATGCTTGATCGCAAAGCCTCATTACTAACCACTTTTGGTACCCTGTTTGGCAGATACAGATTCCTAAGAATTCCATTTGGAATAAATTCTGCAAATTAAGTCTTCCAGCATGCAATGGAGTAACATTTTTCAGGTTATCCTTGTGCCATAATAGTAGATGATTTATTGGTTGGAGGCAATGGTGAAGCAAAGCATGTCAGAAACCTAAAGAGAGTTCTAGACAGAGTACATGAAGTAAACTTGAAGCTCAATCCTCTGAAGTGCAAATTCAGACTACCAGAAGTTACATATGTAGGTCATTTATTTACCAGTACTGGCTTGAGACGAGACCCAGCCAAGCAAGCAGCTATTCTAGAGATGTCAGCACCACATAATATTCAATCTCTACAGTGTTTCCTTCTCATGGTCAACTATTTAGGCAAGTTTATGCCAGACTTCAGTGAGTTGACAGCACCTTTACAAGAGCTGACAGACAAAAATGTTGCATGGTCATGGTTAGAATAGCACCAGAAGGCATTTGAAGACCTTAAGCAGAAAATTGCCACCCTACCTACATTAAGATACTATGATATGAATAAGCCAGTCACTCTTTCCTGTGATGCTTCAAAATTTGGTCTTGGTGCAGTTATATTTCAAGAGAGCAGACCAGTAGCCTATGCATCTAGAACACTTACCCAAACTGAACTGCAGTATGCTCAAATTGAGAAAGAATATTTGGCAATAGTATTTGCATGTTCCAAGTTGCATGATTATGTTTATGGTCAAGCTATTCAGATTGAAACTAACCACCGACCTGTAGATATTATTCTAAAGAAGCCTATGCATTCAGCTTCAGTGAGAGTACAAAGAATGATGCTCAACTTGAAAATGTACAACTTCAAAATAGTCTATATGAAAGGCAAACTACTCTATCCGGCTGATACCTTATCCAGATTGCCCAGAAATACGATGGAACAGCTTGATGCAGAGAATTTTGACTTTGATGTGATGGCAGTGTGTAATTTTTCTATCACTAGGCTTGATGAGTTGAGAGATCACACAAAGACTGATCCAGTTTTGCAAAAGCTCAATCACTACATTAATGTTGGATGGCCGTCAAAGCAATCAAGTGTACCACATCAAATGTAAACCTATCTTCCTTCCAGCGATGAAATGTTGATGGAAGATGGCATTATTTTCAAAGGTTCTAAAATTGTTGTTCCTTCTTCCTTACAAGAAGATATCCAGATTTTGAATCATGGTTATCCAGGTTCTGAATCTACTAAGAGAGGAGAGAGAGAGAACTAGTATCTTGCCTTAATTATTGAACGACATTGATAAAGTATTTTCTTCTTGTTCAGTATGCAATGGTACTAGACCACATTTGCAAAGAGAACCACTTCAGCTAAGTTAAGTTCTTGAACTACCTTGGTCAACAGTAGCCACTAATATCTTCAAGTGGGACAATCAACACTACTTGGTATTGGTTAACTCTTATTTGAATTTGTTTGAAATTGACTTATTAGATAAGCTAACATTCACTACTGTTATTACTAAGTTGAAACATCATTCCTCAGTCCATGGTAGTCCACACAAAGTTGTTTCTGACACTGGTACCCAATTTACTAGTCAGTTGTTTCAGAAATTTGCAAATTAATGGGACTTTGAACGTGTTACTAGTAGTCCTGAATACCCACAGTCAAACATGTAGTGCAGAGTGCAAACCAATTACTTGAAAGGTGAAAGCGTGACAATACCAATGTCTTTTTGAATTTACTTAATCTCAGAAACATACCCTGCTATGATATACTTGGCTCACCTGTTCAAAGACTTCTGTACAGGAAAACCAGAATGGTGCTGCCTATTAGTTCCAGTTTACTGAGGCCTAAAGCTAAGAACAACAAAAGCATCAAGGCTCAATTAGTCAAGAACATTCTATCCAGAAGTACAGTTATAATAAGTTGAGCAGATTTCTTCATCCCTTTAGGGATGGAGATACAATATGGTTGAATATCAAGGTCCAGTGGGAAATACGTAGCAACATGGACATAAGTGTGTGTGTGTGTGTGTGTGTGTGTGTGTGTGTGTGTGTGTGTGTGTGTGTGTGTGTGTGTGTATATATATATATATATATATATATATATATATATATATATATATATATATATATATGTGTGTGTGTGTGTATATATACCTAGTCTTGTATCACTGAATGACAATAACTACTTGTAATATCTACATGCCAAATAGATTCATAACGTTGCATGATCTATTTCTTAAGAGGGAAGATGTAGATCAGAGTGCATGTCCTGTATCTTTCACAAGCATATCATGGACAGAACATGCACATATATATTCCATGCAAGTGCTATTCTCAGTGCCATTTTGATAGTGCAGCCAGAGAGTAAGCATGTATTATTGCAGCAGTTAGTTTGTATATAAGTTATTTAAGTTAATGTTGGTAAACTTCTATTGTGGTTTGTATATAATAAAGCTGCTTGAACAGAACCCACAAAGACTCTTCTACTGTGTCCAAAGTAGGAAAATGACACAGATCATGACTGATTACTATTAATGACATACCATACAGATGTACATAAATGACCCATAACATCAACTTTTTATATTTATGTATATCTGTCTCTGTCTTCACCCCTTCTCTCTCATCCCTTTGTACTGTTGACTATTCATTAGGCTGATGGATACAAATGCAATGCCATGGCATTTTCTGTCTGCCATTACTAAAACCTACATCCTCCATTGGCTAAATAGAGTATAACTGTCTCTTCAAAGATGGAATTTTGACAGATGTGAATTAGGATTTCCATGGTGGGGTCTAGAAATAATGACCAAGTCTGTAAACTTAATTTTTGGACTTCCAGTGAACTTGTCTTTTTGGGTAAATTTCAGTAACTGGGTAATAAATGCACTTCCTGGATGCTAGCAAAATAGAAATTCAGAGAACTTGAAAGAAACTCAATCACAAAAGGTGAGGAGAAAACACTGACTGGGAAGAATTCTACAGCTGTTCAGCAAAAAGCAGTGCAAGCTCCAGCTTTGGTGGAAGACATGACTTTCAGTAATCTAGATGAAAAACAGTTAAATGTGCACACAGCTGATTTAAAAAATGAAACACTGAAACTGAAGGAGTATATCAACTCAAATAAAAGGCTGAAAAATGGAATGAGTTTCAAACAGATATTCAGCTGAGGTGATAAAATTGCAAAAAATCAGATGGAAATGAAGAAAACTCTGGGTTAGTATGAGACTGCTCAAGAAGGGATGTTTAAAAAAATAATAGAATTAGAGGACAGAGCATGTAGGGAAAACATGAAATGTTCTGCTGTACCAGAGAAGCTGGAAAGAACAGACTATATTAATATTATGACATCAGAAATAAGCAACTTGACTGATTTTCCACAGCAAGAGGTGTTACTTGAAAGGGCACATCATGTGTATGCACCAAACTTGGCCATGAAAAAGCAACCTAGACATTTAAGAGTAAAAATGCAATCCTACCAACATAAACATTTCATTATAACAAAATGCTAAAAGTGGGAGACAGTAGAGTGTTTGTAGAAAATGATTATTCACTGTAAACCAGGCAGAAGAGGAGTAAATGTATTCCAGTAATCAGAGAATGACAAGATATAGGCATGAGATTCAAGCTGCTGTATCCAGCTATTTTCACAATATTCTTTCCTGGAGGGTCAAAATAATTTCAGATGCAGAACATTCTAAGGAGGAAATTCAAAGTTTGTCCAACAAAAAGTGAGTTATCAAACAGAAAGAGATTCTGATTCTTGTTCTTCTGGTAATAAATCCCATAGAAAGCCCATGCCAGTGAAACCTTTCCAATGTTTCAAAGGAAAATTTTGGGAGACAGAAAAAAGTGCAAGAGTTGACTAGAGGAACCAGGAATATGTTGGAAATGAAGCAGAGACTGGATTTGGGAGATGAATATCAACATGAATAAAACCAACAACTTGGAAATTGACAAGTAAATATGGGCTTAGAAAGGACTAATTGTGAAACATGACAGAACAAGAAAACCTGGAAATATTAGATTTTTCACTTTGTTAAACTTGCAGGGGACTCCAAAGCATATGTCCTACTTCATGTCATTAATGTTTGGAAGAACATGTAGTAGACGGTTAGAGGAAGGAAAGAGTTAACTGTAAGTAAAACAAAATTTTGTTCTTAACAGTAGTATCTCTATAATGCATGACAACACCTGTATGCTATAAATTAAAGCTTTCTCAGTTATTTTCAATTGTAATAGGGAAGCTAAAGTAAACAGGCACTCCTGTTTTTCCTTCTTTCTTTTTCTTTCTTCAGTTTTAAGAAATGTAGGCACTGCAATGTAAAAAGAGAAGAAAGGTCTGGACAAAAGAACATGGTACAAGAAAAATATATATGCTCTTTTTACTCTTGCATAGAGGAGTAACTAGATAAAGGCCCTTGACATGATCTCTAGTAACAAGTTTTAAGGAAAAGCAAATAAATAAAAAAAGAAGATTGAATATAATAAAAAGTTTTCCGCTAGCATATAAATGCGTGCTTGTCATAGAAGCAACTATCTGGTTCTCATGTTTTTATGGAGACAATCTGATAATGGGCAATAAAAAATAATGCTTCTTTCTTTCAATGGTGAGTAGATAATGTTTTCTGAAAGCAATCATGTTTTTCTTATCTGGGAGAAGAATAAAGATAAGACAAAAACATGCAGCACTTAGTGGATGTAAAATCACAGACTACACAATGAGTCATAAGCATGGATAATCTTCCTTATAGGTTAATCTAAGTCTATAATTGTGGCTGTCAGTCAGGAATAATTGTTCTTATTAGGATGGTTAAACTTCAATATGTGAAGATGTATATAGTTCTGTGTGCTATTATTACATGAATAGATTTTAGGGGTGTTCTCGAGGTGAGTTTTTTGACTATTTTCACTAAAACAAAAAGTTTTGCAAGATGTGACATAGGTTCAAATGGATATGGAAAGAAACAACTGTATAAAAGATCAACTTGCCAAATATTAGTGTATGCATCTAACACAAATGCCGAAACTAGACATTAAAAAAGCCGTTACACATAACATGTGGGAATAATAACGTCTTCACAAAATGACATTGTCTATATTTTTTTTAATGTGAATGGTTTCACAGATACATTCAAAGAAGAAAGAGTAGTGAAATACATTAAAAATGAAGAGTGCAAATAACCATGCTACAGAAAACACATTTGGAAATAACTGATCATGTGAATTTGATAAATACCAGATTTTAGGGTGGTTATTCAGCAGAATATCTGGGACAAAGGAAAACGGGAGTACTTACATTAACTGCAAGATGAGCTCCAATACTCATAGAAGAGGAAAAAAGATCATAATGGTAGATTTGTAGTACTAAGATGCAACTGGCAAGGGAGGAGGATTGCATTGGTATGTATTTATATTCCAAAAACTGATAGTGAGAACGAACCAAAAAACGAAAATCCAGGGCCAGGAAACAGAGCAGCTGAGAAGGATGAATGTAAATCAAAGCTCTTTATTAAGCAAAACATGAACAGACTTGCAAACACAAGCATATTTATATTCCACCTAAAACTGTTATAATGGAGCTTAAGAAAATTCTGAGAGAAATAATCAGCTTTTGGTAGGGAATATCATTTATAGGCATGAATAGGAATTTGATTTGCAGCAGTGAGGATGTATCTGGGGGGCCCAGAAGTGAAAACATAGCAAACAAATTTATGAAAATATTAGGTATGGAAGATAAAAATTTTGTAGTAGGAGTTTGGAGTGAATTTGCATGCAGTTGACGCAGCCCTCCAATCTCATGTCTTCCACAAGGCCTTCTGTCTTCTACCTTAAGACTACCAACTGTTATTTAAATGTCAGATTTAAGCTGTGGTACTTGCGATAATTACTTTCATCTGTACACTTGGTGTGTATGTGTACTTTCCTACAAAATAAATATGATCAACAAGCAGACTTAGAAAGAGGTAGGGTTTTGCAGTATTTTAGTCACAGCACATGATGCAGGGCTCCAATTTCCTGACCATCGCAAGGCTTGCTGTGCACATGTCATCTAGCATAAGAGTACCTAAAGAGATACTAATAGCATACTTGAGCCATGGTGAGTGTGTTAAGTACTGTGATCTATAAGGTGTAACATTAGATAGATAGGGGTTCTAATCTAATTGCAGCCAACCTGGTGTGTGTGTGTGCTGTTCAGTGTTCTGTGAACATTAATTGGTAGTGGTACTATTATCATTGTAGCCAGATTTATGTGTGTGGATGTTAGTCAGAGCATTTCACATCAGAGTGTGGCATCATAGCATCATTGGAATTTACTAGGCTAATGGCCCTAGGGCCCTTACAACCCTAGACAAGTTCTTACCTTTATTTACACAATCATCACATACTGGCCCTGTCAAAGAGGGACACAGGCAGAATCCTGTGGTGAAATGATGGTCACCCAGTCAATCGCACAGATTGCATGTGAAGAGGGCCACCTAGGTTCTCTTTTTGCCATTAGGTGGGAGCCTGTTTCAGAGGTCTGTTAATGTCTGGTAGTCATATCTCTCCAACCAGCATGCATTATTAATGTCACATACTAGGTAAAGGTCCATAGAGTGAGTAATCCATGTACCATTTGACTTACAGATATGCAGCATTTCCAATAAAGCAAGGTCAGACATTGCCCTGTATGCAAGGCAGAGATCACTTTTTTTAATTTCTTCAAGTCTTTTGGGTTTCTAATACCATGACAGGAATGGACCCCATTCCTAAGTCAAAGTACGATTAAAGTTCATGAAATTAGTATTGTTTCAAGTCTTTGATGTCAGCCAGTAGTTCTCTTCACAGCACCCACAATGTGCCCAGTAATGACTCCTTCTGCAGTTCCTATGGAGTTATATGCATTGGTAGCATATCTAAATATGATTGTAAATTCTTTTTTATAAGACCCGTTGCTCCTACTACTATTGGAATTGTCTGGGTATCTTTCTTCCACATTGCTGTCATTTCTGCCTGCAGATCCTGATATTTTATGACTTTGTGTCTCTCTGGATGCAAAACACTGTAGTCACTGGGTGTGGCAATTTCAATGATCAATGCTGCTCTTGTCTTCTTTTCTTGGACCACTATATCCAGTTTTCAAGCATCTATCATTTGAAATGTTGGAAATAGATGCTCCCATTTGATGTAAACTTCTTCATTTTCTATGATGCTTTGTGGATTATGTTTCCAGTGTTTTTTAGTCACTTCAATACCATAATGTTTGCACAATCCCCAATGCAACAGTCTCACCACATTATTATGTCTTTCAATATACAGTCCTTCTGCCATTAGTATGTCACAGCCAGCAATGAGGTGTGCAACTGTTTCCAATTCGGCTTTACAAAACCTACATTTGTCTGTTTCTCCCACATTTTCAGTGGACTTTATAAACCAACATAT
Organism: Protopterus annectens; assembly: GCF_019279795.1. Lineage (NCBI taxonomy): Eukaryota > Metazoa > Chordata > Ceratodontiformes > Protopteridae > Protopterus > Protopterus annectens. Next base: position 799,689,794 of record NC_056733.1, on the reverse strand, counting down.
ACACAGCCCACTATCTTGGGCTGCCAATATTAACCTTTCATTTCTTGGTTTGCATTCACCACTCCTTAATCACTCCTGTGTTCATTCCTGATCAACATGAGGTTCTTCCAGAAGTTTTCTATACTTGCAACTATATTTATGCTTTTTCCACATTTCTTGCTTTCTCATCTGATCCTTCACCTTATATTCTTTCTTTTGTTCTTTTGCCACATTCAGTTGCTCCCTGATTTTTATCTACTTCTGGTTTGATTTCCATTCCTGCTTGATGCTGATAAGCTTCTGCTAGATTAAGCACAGAAGTCATCTTAGATTTATTCTCCTCGTGTTTCAAAACTTTAACTAGGTTTGAGTCTTGTGAGGTCAGCAAATATATGTGGAGTCCCATGATTGCAGTTCTATACATATAATCAATTTCAAGGAGGCCCATTCCCTTCTTCAGAATGGGGAATATATAATCTTGGTATGCACTGATTTTTATAAATCATTTGGTGAGCATGAAACATCCTTCTTGTTTTCCTATCTAATCTATCCAACACATTTTGGGGCCAATCAATCACTCCAAAACTGTAAGTTACAACAGGAAGAGCAAATTGATTTATAGTTTGAATTTTGTTCCTAGATGTCAGTGCTGTTTTCATGATTAATTTAAGTCTTCTGAAGTATTCCTTACTAAGATTTTTTCACATATGTTCATGTTTTATTGTTGATCCTTCATCAATTCCTAAATATTTGTACACTCCTTCTTGCTCAATTTCTTTTATATCACATTCTTGTCCCAAACTGATGTTTCCCTGGCATTGCAGTTTTCCTGCTTTAAATGTTGCTTTTGCACATTTATCAAGATCAAATGAAATTCTTGTATCATCTGAAAAAGATTTGACAACTTGCAGTTGTGCTTTCAGTTCCTCATCTGATGAGCTATACAGTTTTAAATCATTGAGAAAAAGAAGGTGAGAAGTCTTTACACTCTGTTGTTTTCTAGGAACCAGATTATATCCATGGCCTAAGCTGTTGAGTAAACAGCTTAAAGGATTAAGGGCAAGGCAGAATAGTAAGGGTGACAGAGTCACTTCTGAGTAGTCTATATGATGCAGGCTAAACTGTCAGTGATTTCAGATGATCTCCATAGGACAGATGCTGAAGATTTGAATTTCCCTTGTGAAGAACCTTTGTGTTGTTTGCAATTGCCACTGGTGCTTAGAAAGGTATATGACAAAATGGTCATTGCACTCAAATATTGGCCTGCTGAGGGAAGAGTACATGGAGGTTCATAGGTTCATAGGTTCATAGGTTTATACTAGGCTAACTGCCCTAGGGCATTTATAAGCCTAGCCCAAAGTTATGTTAGAAATACTGTGCCCATTAGTTTGTTGTGCCTCTGTCCAGTAGTGACACAGAGATGATTCCCGGGGTAAACCTACGATCTCCCATCCACCGGTCAAGATTTCTCTTGAACAGAGCCAGCGAGGTGCTCTGCCTCACATGGACCGGGATTTTATTCCACAGCACGGGGAGTCTCTGGGTGATAAATCTATCCCTCCAGCACATCCTATTTATATCCGTGCTAAGGTTTAAGTCTCTTGCTCTAGTGGTTTTGGTGGATTTGGATTTTTTGAGGTGGAGCATGTCCATTAATTCCGGGTTGGTCATAGCCTTGTATGTCAGGTACAGGTCACCTCTGAGCAGACGGTATGCAACTGAATAGAGTTGGAGTTTCTTCAGTCTGGCAGCATATGACAGGTTTTGGAGCCCCTTTATCCTTTTGGTGAGGAACTTTTGGGGTCTCTCCAATTGCTGCAGGTGTCGGGTGAGATACATCCCGAATGTGGCATTGTACTCTATCATTGGTCTGATAAGTGAAGAGTACAGGGGAACAATGACCTCACTTGATCTGGATGTGAATCCCTTCACGATCAGGTGGGCAATGTAGAAGGTCTTTCAAACCACTTTAGCAACGTGAGTGTCAAACGAGAGGCCACTGTCAACCTGGGTCACCAGGTCCCTGATAACCTCTTCTGTGCTTAGTGGGTTGCCACCTATATGGTAGCTTGGGGTTACCTTGTTTTTCCCGAAGGGTATGACTATACACTTTTTTGTGTTTAACTTCAGGCCATGGCTCTGGCACCAGCTATCAGTTTCCGTGAGACCCCTCTGAAGGATGTCTGTGTCCGATGTACTATCCACTATGGCACCCAGTTTGCAGTCATCCACAAACTTTGTCAGCCATAGTCCTCCTATGTTTGCCTGTACTTCTGAGAAGTAGATGCCGAACAATAGGGGGCCAAGGACTGAGCCCTGTGGGACTCCACTTGTAACCAGCTTGGAGTCTGACATGGCTCCAGCAACTCTAACCCTGTGGGTTCTGTCCTTTAGCCAGTTTGCAACCCATCTTATGACATATGGGTTTACATTTAAGCTGGTAAGTTTCTCTATAATACCCGAGTGGGGTATTGTGTCGAACGCTTTTGCAAGGTCAAGGTAGGCTGTATGGACTGCCTTTCCCTCATCAATGGCCTTGGTGATTGTTTCGAAGAAGTCGACCAAGTTCAAAAGGCAAGATCTGCCCTTGACAAAGCCAAACTGGGTTGGGTCCAAGGTCTGCAAGTCCCCTATGTCCTTGTTTATGAGTTCCATTATGATCCTCTCCATAGCTTTGCAGACCAGGCTTGTTAAGCTTATGGGGCGGTAATTACCAGGGTCCGTAGAGGCACCGCCTTTGTGGAGTGGGACCACAGTTGCCGTACGCCACTCCTTGGGCACATATCCTGTGGTGAGGCTAAGATTAAACAGCTGCCTTATGTGCGGGTTTAGTTCTTCATTGAGTTCATGTAGCACACAGTCGGGGACCCCATCCGGTCCCATTGATGCTGTGTTTTTAGCTTTAGAGAGAGCAGCTTTCACCTGGGCATTTGAGATGTCTGGGAGGCTACTCTCAGTTGGGATACTTATCTCTCCTTTTGGGGGGGAGAGGGGGGTGAAGTTTGCGCTGAACCTGTCTGCCAGTATGTTGGCAATGTCTGTGGGTTCAGTGATTTTTGTATCATTTTGGACTAATTCTGAGCATATCTGGGAGTTTCCACCCAGGTTTCTGACATAGCTGAAGAAGGTCTTATGATTGTCTTTTGAATCTATGGCAATTTTTCTCTCAAAGTTGGCCTTGGATGATTTTATGAGGGATCGTAGTTTCTTGCTAGTGCTGATCAAAGATGCCTTTCCTTTTTGGGATTTTGCTCTATCATGTAATAGCTTTCTCCTCTTATTGTAAAGTTTGTTTATGGCTAGGGTCCACCAGACTGGACGTTTGCCCTTGGTGGAAAGAGTCTTGGTTTTATTTAGGATTGCCTGATCCATGCAGTCCTGAAGGTGTTCATAGAAGGCATTTGTAAGGGCTTCCGCAGCTTGGGTTGTGGTTTCCATTGGCTCGGGGGCCTTGAAGGATACCACACCTGTCTTGAGTAGTGTGAAGTTTGCTTTAGAGAAGTTCTTCACTGTGGTCTTTTTTGTTTGGGGGGGGGGGGGATGTGGATTTCTAGTGAGATTAGTTTATGATCTGATCTCACCAATGAGGGATATACTTCCGGTGTGGAGCATTTTGTCCCCATGTTCGTGATGATGAGATCTAGTATATTTTCTCCTCTTGTGGGGACGGTGACTAGTTGTTCCATGGCATTTGAATTTATGAACTCCAGGAACCTTTGGGCTAGAAAGTTTGGGCTTGAGTAATGTTCCCAGTCTATATTCGGGTAGTTGAAGTCACCCAATATGATGGTGTTTGGTGATACATTTATACCCTCCAGTGTCTTCAGGAAGGTTATAACTTCTTCATTTTCAGGTGATAGTGCCCTCAGTTAGGTCATGAGCAAGGTATAACTCCCTTCTTACCACTGTGGAGACATGGTGATATAAGGTAAGGTATCTGTAAACCTGTATGGCCAGGCCTGTGTGCCCAGGTCTCTCACCACTGAGTATGTACATCAGGTGTTGCTACTGATGTGCTACTTAGCAGAAACATTGAAGTTACTGATAGAACTGATACTACATATATCTGAATGGAGTTTAAGACCATGAGTATGGCAACAATCAGTTGTTCATGAAGACCCTCTTGTAGGACGTTGACATAATTTGGAGATTCTATGACCGCTCCCAGTTTGCAGGCATTAGCAAACCTTGTCAGCCACAGACATTCACTTTGTGCTTGTACTTTGGACAAATGTATTCCAAAAAGTAGAGGACGAAGGACTGAGTCCTGTAAAACACCACTCGTTACAGATCTGCTGTTGGAGGTGGATTACCCTATTTGACTGTATGTGTTTGATCAGAGAGCCACTTAGTGGCCCCACTAATGATAATGTTGATGCCTAGTTGGGTGAGTTTGTTAATGATAGTTGAGTGGGGGATAGTGTCACATGGTTTGGCTAAGTCCAGGTGGTTGTATGCACAGATGTCCCTTCATCCAGGTCCTTGGTGAGTGCCTCAGATTTGTCCACCAGGTTTAACAGGTGCAATCTCCCTTTTAGAAATCCAAACTGTGTAGGTTCAAGTGTTTGTGGATTACATATATCTTTGATGATAAGGTCCACCATGATTTGCCCCATGGGCTTATAGATATGGCTACTCAGGCTAAAGGGTTTATAGTTCCCATAGTTGGTGGATTCAAAACCTCTCTGGAAGGCAATAATAGTGGTCATTTTCTAGTCATCTGGGATGCAGTCGGTGTTTACACTATGGTTGCAAGGAGTTCCCAATGTTGTTAGTAATATTTGTTGGATCCCATCTAGGACGCAGCCTATGATGTTAGCAGGTTCAATAGATGCTGTGTTTTCCTCCTTAGACAGGCCATTTATGACCTGCTCTTTAGATATAGAAGGTATGGGACAGGTCAAAGGAAAGTCATGCGATATGTGTGGTGAGGACAGGAGAGTGAAGTTGTCACAGAACCTGTCGGCCGACAGGTTAGCTATGTCTACAGCCTCATTATATGTGGTGTCATTAACTACAAGTTCGCCAACAATCTGAGCCTTTCCTTTTAGGTTACAAATGTAACTACACAATGCCTTGTCATTGTCTTTTGTGGAGGAGGCTAATTTTGTCACATACCTTCTTTTGCAGGACTTCACAACAACACTATTTGCTTGTTTAAGCTGAGGAGGGTGTGCTTGCATTTTAGGAGGAGTCTCCCTCCATCCTACTGTTACACAGCAATGTCCACCTCTTATTGCAAAGCCTGCTAATGTCAATTGTCCACCATACTGGTTTGCTGGGCCATGAGAAGCTTGTTTTGCTCCTGTCAGGTTCAGCCAAGTCTATGCAGTTGTAGAGGTGCTCACATAAAGCATTGGTGTAGAGCTTGGCATAGTTGCCTGTTTCATCTGAGGGGGGAGGTGCAGTCAAGCTATTTATACCATCCCATAGGAGGTTATAATTTGCTGTGTTGAAGTTTATTATTGTATTTGCTGCAGGGGGGACAGATGTGATACATACTTTTAATGAGACCAATTTGTGGACAGATCTCACAGTGGAATTGCTACAGTGGTCACCCATATTGGTAAGTGTCTGGTGAGTGGAGTTTTGTGTTAGCATTCCTAGCATGTAGCAGCATAACTGTGATGTTGTTTGTAGATGGTGTTTTCTCATTGGAAAGTTTTTCATTGACAGACCATCTTAAAGATGCACTGTGAGGATGTCAACAGCCTTGGCCAGTGCACAAAATCCCAGGGTTGACAGATGAAGACCATCCCTGGCAAAGCATTGATGTCTGTTGAGCAAGTAATCCCAGATTGACATGTATTGGATCCCTTTAAAATGACACCACATGCTAAGGCAATTATTGAATTCAATCATTCTCTGTGTATTGAGTCATCATCCTAGGTGAAGGTTGCATGCAGCTGAAGGCCATCAGCTTACCTGTCGGAAACACAGAGTCCATAAACTCAGTCATTTCTCTGCATACAGTCCGGAGAGGTATGTCGCAAGTTGTACACACCAACAGGAACTATGACGTAGTCATAATGGTACCTGATGTTGACAGACTTGTGTGCATGTGTGGTATGGTGTATCCTGGCACCTCACAGCAGCTGACTGTGACATTTCACTTATGTAGCCTGGTGAGAGGGACATCAGTGTGTCTCATGATGCAATCACCTATGAGTAATAGGTTTGATTTTGCGTTTTGCCTTAGGTGATTGACTGGTGAGATAGTGCTGTGTCAGCTGTTATGTGTACTGTGTTCTGCAGAGGTATGATTATGTGTAGTGAGCTTGTATTTTGTTTTCTAAAGTGTCTGGTGTTTGTGTATGTGTCTGGTAAGGAGCTCTGCACATGTAGGTATGTGCGATGTGGGTGTGGGTAGAGTAGGAGGTGAGGTGTGCATGTTGGCAAACTGTTCATTGTGATATATACCAAGTGGTGTGTGGGACAGCATGGAATCAAGGTTTAATATAGTCACATCTCTCACACATTGTGTTTGTGTGGAGTAAGAGTAGATGGGTGGGGACGCTTTCCACATCTCGTCAGCAGTCATTGAGAATGCCATTAGCAATAGAGTCTTGTTTGTGTGTATGTCAAAGCAGGCCATCTTTAGGCAGTGGCCTGACAGATGCTGAAATTTATTTATTTATTTTACGTTGGTTGAGCGAGAAATGTCTGACTGAGCTGTAGCAGCCCTTTTTCAGCCGAGGCCCAGGGAGAAAAGCTCCACAAAAAGAAGACATTACATTGTAAATAACCATTAAAAAGCAAGTAGCATTACATTTCGAATATCAAAGCAAAAAAGCAAAACAAAAAAACTAGTTACAGTACAAGTCAATATATATGTCAGTAAAAAAAGAAATACAATGTAGCCAAATGAAGCAATAATAAGAATAATTATTTGGTGTTAACTGTTACTGTGTAATACGAATGAAGGAGAGAGATGAGAGATTCTAGTTTTTAGTAAAAGAACATTTTTGGAGGTTACTGTTCATAGTAAGAGATGGCTAGTGTAAGAAGAAGAAAAGAAGGCTGTAAGTGGCTAACAGTTATATAAGTAGAAAAGAATCGACTAAGCATAATAGGAGAGTTAAAAGGGGTGAATGCAAGAACAGAGCCAGTGACTTTTTAAATATTCCTTGGTGGGATTCCAAGAAATGGTAGGTTGGTAACTATAGAAGTTGGAGCCCATTTTGGTTTTGGGTTTATAGATTTGAGGAAGATCTTGGCCTAAGTAGAGATCTGATGGGAGAGTAATGAGAATGAAGAGGAGATAAGCTGGGGCAATAGGAAGACTGGGGTAGAGCAGAGTGAGTAATTAGGAGCTGACAGAGGAGAATCCGCTGTGGTAATCTTAGTTTAAATATTCTGATGAGAGGCAGTGATGGGATTTATATGTGTGGTTCGCTGCAAATCTAGCTACTTTATTGTGTGCTGATTCTAGTTTAGTAAGAAGGGAGGAGTTGAGGTTTGTCAGGATTTGTGAGCTATACAATAGACGTGGTAGGAGGTAAGTATGAGAGAGAGTGACCTTTGCTTTGTTAGTGAGAAACGTTTTGTTTCTCTACAGGAGGCTAACTTTTATGTGGGTCTTCTGAATACAATTATTGACATGTAAGTCAAACTTAAGTTGATCATCTATGATGACACCAAAGAGTTTTGTGCTGGATTCTACTTCTATGGGAGTGTTGTTGAGAGACTGACTAGAGGAGGTGTGTTTAAGGTGGTTGAGATTTCTGGGTAGGAAAAGTAGGAGTTTTGTTTTCTTTGGATTCAGAATAAGCAGATGTTTTGACAGCCAGGATTCAACTAGGTTAAAAGAAGCCTGGATAGTGGATATTAGGTCAGAGGGGGTGTCAACAATAGTGATGACTCTAGAGTCATCAGCATATTGTACCATGGATGATTGGGGGCAGGAAGTATGGAGTTGATTGGTAAAGTTAATGAAAAGTAATGGACCAAGTACAGAGCCTTGAGGAACTCCCATTTTAACATAGAGAGGGGGAGATAGAACAGAAAGCCATTTAACTGATTGCAATTGGTCAGTAAGATACCTGGAGAACAAGGAAACAGCAGGTGAGGAGAAGTTAAGGTTAGACAGTTTAGATAGTAGAAGTGAGTGTGACACAGTGTCAAAGACTTTTGACAGGTCTAAGAAAAGACAAAAGACTAGTTTGTTGTTATCTCTGGCTAGAGAAATAGTGTTATGGAAGGATATTAGGGTAGTAGTGATACTGTGCTTAGGCCGAAAGCCATGTTGTGTGGGTGTGAGCAGGTTAGCTTGAACTAGGTATTGCAAGACTTGTTTATGTATGCACTTCTGTAATATTTTAGATAGAGGGCATAGAATGGTGATGGGTCTCAAACTGGTGATTTTGGTGGAGTTCCCTTCCTTTGTATAGGTAGAGTGCAAGATTCTTTCCAGATAGAAGGGACCTTAGACTCAGAGTGATTTGTCAAGATGGACACAGGGAGAGCAAGTGAATCAGCTGCTAACTGCAGGAAATAAGAAAGAATATTATCAGCAGATGTTGAGCAGGGTTATACTTTAGAGAGTAGGGATTTTGCATAGCTAGTAGAAAAAGATGTAAGGGAGAAAGTATTTGAGGAGTTAGAAGTTGGAGAGTATTCAGAGGAGTTAGTAGCCAAGTTGGTTCTAGAGTTTAAGGTGCTAGTGGAAGAGGAATCAGTGGGAAATATTTTAGTTATTGATTCTATGAAATAGTTATTAAAGATGGCTGCTGTTTCCTCTAGAGTCTTGTCAGGACAAGGATTAGGGGTGGAAGGGTTCCCTGGATGCAATATTTTGTTAATAGAGTACCAACATTTTTAGGATTGGTTCTCTGAGCTATGGGAGGGTTAAAGTAGAATTCTTTTTTATCTTTAATAATATGTTTTTTGTAAGATTTCTGAGCTCTTTGTACTTTTGAAAATGTGTGGGAAGCTTAGTTTTCACCCATGTTTTCCACAACTTGTCCTTAATTTTCATTAAGGTGCGAGGGGCTTTTGTAAGCCAGGGGAATATGTCAGTTTTTATACGGGTTGTGTGGAGAGGTGCAAGGCTACTTAGAATATTAATAAAGGTGGAGTTAAATGAGGAAACTGTTTCATCGAGGGGGAGGTGGGTTAGGTAAGTTCAGTTTATTCTACAGAGAAGGGCTTTGATGGTCTCTGGACAGAAGTTAATTTGTGGCAGGTAATATATCTGTGTGGTCTAGTGTAGTGAGGAGTGAATCTCAGAGCTTTTACAGGGGAGTGGTTACTTAAGGAGTTTGAGAGGGTTTCAGGATTATATTTGCAGGGTTCAGAGACAAGTATCCAGTCAATTAGAGTGCTTGGGATTTGTAGATTGTTAGTATGGGTTGGCTCTGTTATGAGTTGAGTAAACCCGCGTAAGTTAATGGATGTGGTAGAGTTAGGAGAGCAAAGGGTGAGCGAGTTAATACTTACATCTCCAAGAATGATGGTTTCATTAGAGATATGTAGTGAGAGGTATGTGAGAATACTTTCAAGTAGAGAAATGTTGTCCCCAGGAGGGATATAGATGGCTGCTACAGGATGGGATGAGTTTGCTAGTAGATGTGAACTTGAGTTGGTTTGAGTAGACAACAGCAACTCCACCACCTTTTTTTCTTTTGGTGATCTAGGTGAAGGATATTATAAGCAGGAGGGAGTATATGTTTATCAGTGTTTCTAGGTTTCAGCCACGTTTCAGTTAGGGAGATTATGTCAGGCTTGTGGTTTGTGATCCAGGCATGGAATTCACTTACTTAGAGTAGAAGGATAGATGTTTTTTGGGATGTGTGGCTGTGGTGTATTTGGAGTAGTAGTATTGTTAGTAGCAGAGTGCAGGTTAGGACCTGGATTAGGACTGATGCCCCCATACAAGAGTAGGGCAAAGGGCAAAGAGTAGAGATTTTTTTTATGTCGATGATAGTGGAGGGGTTTTGGTTTGCATTTGGGGTAGCCAGTGTAGGAAGGAGGAATTTTTATTTTAGGAAGAGGAGTATGTAAGGAGAAGATAGCTGAGCTGATTACTAATGACTTTAGAGTAAGAGAGAAGTTATTCACTTGGGTATTTGTAGGATCATTTAGTACTGGAGTTAAGTGGTAGTTGCACGCAGTGAGACGAGAGAGAAAGAGTAAAAGCAGGTAGAGAATAGTGTATATTGAGAAAAATCATGATTATGTAGGGAGCTAGGATCTTATTAAATTGTAGAACCTAGTGATATAGTATCATGGAAGGTTTAGAGGAGTAATTATCACAGCATTCAAAGGAAGAGTGGGGGAGGTTTTCAGTAGAGGGAGTTGGAGAGGGTCTGTATCAGTAGATAGCTGCAAGTGTGACGTGTCATAGGTATATGACAGAAAGGGGAGGGCTTGAGAGATTACTAGAGGACAGGAAGGGGTGGGTCTGAGAGGAAGAAAGCTCTTGTGAGGGTAGGTATAAAGGAAAAGTATAGGGGTGGATAGGGGAGCGAAGTGAGCCCAAGCTCAGTGAAAGCGAATGGAGCAGGGCCGAGCCTGAGAAGTCAGATAGCCTCATCAATATGAAAAACAATGTACAACACAGTCTAGGAGGGTTTCCAGAGTATGGGTAGGCTTGGGAGGAGAGTGATTCAGGCAGTACAGCAGACCTTTACTGGGTGACTGTAGGCTAGCACTATTATATGGAGTTACCTTTCAGTTAAGCACATGGGAGGGTGAATTTGAAGGTTTCACAAATAGCAAAACAGGTCAGATTAAACAGGGAGAGAATTAAGGGGATGGGAGACCAGAGCCATTTTGGTGGTGGAAATATTGGGTGCCAGTGCAATTGAGCAGCCTCTGATTTACAAGAAACAAGTAAAGGTTATCAGTTATTGAAGTTTTACCATACAGTCTTATTTTAAAATTCCTTTAAGGGGCGAAGCCAATGCTTTGGGTAGAAAGCTGTGGTTGCACGCTTAGGATCAGTTTTCCAGGCAGAGTATGCAGCAGACACCAGGGCGGTGTACTGGAAATGTAACATGTTATCACCTTTATTTTTTTCTCCTAAGGTAAAACAGCACCTGACAGTGTAAAAAAGCAAAAATTAGCAGCAAGGAAGAGAACCACAGGTGCTAAACCCAGTAAAATACAGTTTATTGCTCCATAAACCAATAAACAGTATTTTACTGGATTGTGGTTCTCTTCCTTGCTGCTAATTTTTGCTTTTTTGGTTTTTTGGTTGGTGAAATTTTGTTCAGCACCTGACAGTATGCTATAACATGGTTGGTTAAGTACAATGCTTTTCCTGGCATTTGGCCCTTGCATTAACCATAATCCTGTTATTAAGCATGATTACAATAGCATAACTACAAATGTAACAATGTACAACTCCAGCAAAGTTAGTGTCATGCTACTACACCCTTGAGGGTTGACAGCCTCAGACACACTGTCTATAGGCACTCCTTGAAGTGAAGATATGGATGTCCATGCATGCACAGATAACTTGTTCAGCTTTGCAGTCATTGCTTTGGCCTTGCACATCTACAATGTATGTCAAGTAACCAAACAGCAAACTGGATGTTGTGTGACATGATGTGGGAATACAAAAATGTGTTCCAATAATATAAATGTACAGTATGACATACCTAGGACATGTGGGAGGGAGAGACACTTTGGCCAAAGGTGGTCACTCCTCTGCAGTAGGCTTCAGAGCCATGTCATGCAGATGTCCACCATTATGCTGTTGAAGAGCAGGCTGCATGAACTACAGTGAAATTGTCACTTAACATGGATCACTGCTGCTGTGGTGCTTGCTCAAGCAACCTTAGATGTCTATGTCACCTGACACTGAACATTATATTATGACACTGCAGCTGTGCTCCCAAACATCATTAGGTCAGTACCCTAGTCAAATCCTAACAACCTCGGAACACAAGGCACAATACATGCAAAACACAAATGATTGCACTGGTTGCTAATCAAGGCATCTACTTGGGAAAGACTATGTTAAGCCTACAAAGCCTTGCATGATGTGGGAAAAGTGTGTGGATCAACAAACAGGCTGTGGCTTGGTACTAACATTTTGCTTCTGGTGAGAGAAAAAGTATAGGATAATGGTTCATAGGTTCATGGACTGTCACGCTCAGAGAAAGGGGTGAGGACAACATAAGTGCGTTGTCAAGCCAATTGGACAAAATAAAGTGTGTCCAGTTGACACTTGTGTGACATGGAGAGCTATGTATGGGACGATATCTATATATATATATATATATATATATATATATATATATATATATATATATATCTATATCTATATCTATATATATCTATATATATATATATATATATATATATATATATATATATATATATTTTTTTTTTTTTGGGGGGACAGGTACCCATTTTATTTTTTTTAAAGGTGAGAGTGGAATGCTGGGGAAGGAACATAGGTATGTGTGACAAGACAGACAAGACAGCAGACAGGGTTGGTGCGTGACACAAGAGGGGGGGGTGAACACTTTGGTTGGGGAGGATGTTGTGGAATCCCAGTCCCATGGATGTCAGACATGGTAGCAGTGTGACTCAAGTCCTCACCCATGCGACTGGCAGTACTGTACCTTCACTGCTTCTGTGGAGGCAGTGGTTGACACCAGTGCCCAGGAGGATGTTGCCCCACCAGGATAGACAGCATACTCTCCATCTTGTGTAGGCATGCACCGAGGGTTTGGTACAGCAACCTACACACCATGCTTGGGGGGGACAAAATCACCCCTTCCACTTCCACTCCCAGAGGGGTATCCACCCCAGCCTCTGGCAGAGAACTATCCAATGGCCCAGGTAGTATAGGAACAACAGAGGGGGAACCACCATCTGTGACCCAGATGTGCTAGGTCTCGATGCCGCTGCCAGGGGAGCCAAGGTAGGTGGACTGCCTGGAACCGGCCTGCCTTGTCATGCTGTAGTAAATTAAATATAAACATAAGGTAAAAGTAAACATAACCAATCAAATGTTAGTATTAATATAATAGAAGATAATAATGATTAATCAAAAGAAATATAAAGGAATATAATGAGGAACACAACAATAAATAATGTAAATGAAAGTATTTTAACAGCAAAGCAATACAAAATTATACATAAGGCTACATAAGAGGTAGTTATGAATAATATATTAATATCAAATCATAATAATAAATATAATTAATAAATTAAAGAAGAGAAGTGGTGGGGTGAGAGAGAGAAAACAAACATTATTAACTTCACAGGTAATATTATTACACAGACTACTACTACATACTTCTACATATGTAAGATTATAGTTGTGAGTACAGTGACTACAAATTATGCTGCACGCACATAGCTCTCAACCTAGTAGGATGGGACATTATGGGTCAAGACCTACCAAATGGTGGTACAAAGGCACAACTACAGGGAACATTTTTACACAGTGTGCTCATACATACAGTTCGTGGTCTGCACTCTTGTGGGAGGAGAGCCTGGACTCTGCCCTTCTGAGATGGGAATTTCTGGTTAAAGGCTTATAGTGCCTGCATATTTGAACTGCTTCTTACTGAAATTGGTACACCTTGTTTGCTGTAGCATAGACTAGATCCAGGCCTGCTGAATCTAGCTTTGTTTGTATAACTTGAGCACTAATCCAGGCATTCTTTAAAGTATTCAATTGTATTTATTACTGTTTGGTAGTAACTTGATTAAAGTGTAGCTATCATTCTAAGTCTTTTGGATTAAGCACTTGGGCTACAGACCAGTTGTTTTACATTAGGAAGGTTTGTGACCTGCACTGTGGTGGCAGGACAGGTAGCTTACATCCTTCTAAGTTGGGAACTGCTGATTGAGGGCTCAGTGTCTGTTATTCTAAAAGTGTATTAGTTCTGGTTTAAGCACTTGGGCTTCAGGCCAGTTATTTTACATTAAGAAGGTTCGTGGTCTGCACTCTTGTGGGAGGAGAGGCTGGACTCTGCCCTTCTGAGCTGGGAATTTCTGGTTAAAGACTTATAGTGCTGCATATTTGAACTGTTTCTTACTGAAATTGGTACACCTTGTTTGCTATAGCATAGGCTAGATCCAGGCCTGCTGAATCTAGCTTTGTTTGTATGCTTGTTGTTTGTTTGCTTGTTATTTCCCTGAAACGCTAATTCCACCTAAAACGCAGCTTTTCAGTGTTTCTGTGGATCCCTAGTGATATCTGCATTGCTTACTGTACTTATTTCCTTGTTTCACTTGAAAGAAAGTTACTGTTTGTCATTTTTGCATTTAAGTTACCTGTAACACATTGCATTTAAGTTACCTGGCACTTGCTCACTAAGTCAGCAGTAAAAAATTAAAAGCACTACACCCTCACAAACTCCCCTTGAGTACCTTGTTTCCCACTGGCCCTTTTTTTCAATTATAAAGGAATTCCCAATACTATTCTAGCATGTCCAAAGGTCAGTTGTCAATCTCCTCTCCGGTCCAGCTGGTGAATGTGGGAATCTTGAGGCAATGTTACAACTGCCTCATGTACACAGACAACCCTCTCCTCCTCCCAACAAATTCCAACACATGTGAGAGATGCAACCATATAGCCAAACTGGAGGCTAAGCTCTCTCAACTCAGTACTGGTGTAACCAGTCAGGAGGAGAAGGAAACCACACTCACTACAATTCCAGTCTCACATAGACCTACCACGACAGTAAGCCAAACACATAAACACACAAAAACATATTCGGAGGCTCTAAATAAAAATCTGCCTAAGCAGCAGAGACCTCCAAAGCAGACACCCAAGCAACCGCTACCCCAAAACAAAGCACGTGCAACACATAGCTCACAAAGCTAGTGTGCCAAACAGTCACAGTCCTTAAGGCTAAACAACACACCTGATACACTTGTAATAGGTGACTCTATCGTCAGGCACACTGACGTCCCGCTCACCAGGCTGAACAAGGAGAAGGTCACGGTGAGCTGCCTGTCGGGCGCTAGGATCCGTCACATAACACAAGCACTCAGGTCACTCCAAGGCAAGTACAAATATGACTCAGTCATTGTCCATGCTGGTGTGAATGACCTGAGACGTACCTCCCTGGACTACATGAAAAGAGACATAGAGGAGCTCTCTGAGCATGTAGCCCAGACCGGTATGACCTTGACCTTGAGTAGCATCTTACCCTCACCAAGAATGATGCCACAATATGAAGACAAGATGATCAATTTCAACAATTGGCTTAAGTATTGTTGTCATTCAAAGGGGATCCAATGCCTGTCAGCCTGGGATGACATGCTCGACAAGCCACGATGCTTTGCTAGGGACGGCTTGCACCTGTCACCCCTGGGCTTTCGGATATTGGAAAAGGCTCTTGCTACCCCTATAGTGCCTTTTTTAGGCAAGGCTCAAAAGACAAACCCACCTCCATAGGTATCACAAGGGATAAGAAACTAAGAGTAATGCTACTCAACGCCAGAAGTCTAAACCTTAAGATGCACGCACTCGAAACTCTCCTTAGCATGGAGAACATCGATATCTGTGCAGTAACAGAAACCTGGTTCAAGGCTCTCGAGAGCACCCCAGCACTACCAGGTTATACCTCATACCATGCTTTTCGGCCCCAAAACTTGGACTGAACCACAAAAGGAGGGGGAGTATCAATTTTCATCAAAGATACCCACACCTCCAGGTTGGTGGCACAGCACGAAGCATCAGAGACTATCCATGTGCAACTAACAGTGGGTAAAACTGCCTTCCAATTTATAGCCTGCTACAGACCACCCTCCCAAACCCAGGAACCCCACTCGGCCTTCCTGAGAACACTGGAAAATATGAAGGTCTCTCCAAACACCATTATATTGGGCGACTTCATCTACCCAAACATAGACTGGGAGCATTACTCTAGCTCCAACACCCTAGCCCAAAGGTTCCTAGAATTTATAAACTCAAATGCTATGGAACAACTTGTTACCACTCCCACAAGAGGGGAAAACATACTGGACCTGATCACCGCCAACATGGGGACTCTATGCTCCAGACCAGAAGTGTATCCCTCACTGGTACGATCAGACCATAAACTAATCTCACTGGATATTCACATCCCGACCCCACCCCCTGCCCAGAAAACCACAGTGAAAAACTTCTCTAAAGCAAATTTCACACTCCTCAAAACTGAGGTGGAATCCTTCAAAGCCCCTGGGCCTGTGGAAAATACAGCCCAGACCGCAGAATCCTTTATAAACGCATTCTATGAACACCTTCAGGAATGCATGGATCATGCAATCCCAAATAAAACCAAGACCCAATCCTCCAAAGGCAGACGTCCTGTCTGGTGGACCCCAGCCATAAACAAACTATACAATAGAAGGAGGAAGCTACTACATGATAGAGCAAAATCCCAAAAAGGGAAGACATCTCTGATCAGTATTAGCAAAAAACTATGGGCACTCATAAAATCGTCTAAAGCCAGCTTTGAGAGAAAAATTGCACAGGACATTAAGGATAATAACAAGGCTTTCTTTAGTTATGTTAGGAACCTGGGTGGGAATTCCCAGATATGCTCAGAATTAGTCCAAAATGACAAAAAATACACCGAACCCACAGACATTGCCAACATCATAGCTGACAGGTTCAGCGCAAACTTCTCCCCCCCTTCCCCACCAAAAGGGCAAATATCTATCCCAGCAGAGTGCTGCCCCCCTGACATCTCAGATGCTCAGGTAAGAGCCGCCCTCTCCAAAGCAAAAAACACAGCATCAATGGGACCAGATGGTGTCCCGGGCTGCGTCCTACATGAACTCCAAGAAGAGCTAAACCCAAACATAAAACTACTGTTCAATCTCAGCCTTACTACAGGATATGTACCCAAAGAGTGGCGTACAGCAGCAGTGGTCCCTCTCCACAAAGGTGGTGCCTCAACGGATCCTGGAAACTATCGCCCCATAAGCCTGACTAGCTTGGTCTGCAAAACTATGGAAAGGATCATCATGGACCTCATAAATAAAGATATTGGGGACCTACGGACACTGGATCCTACCCAGTTTGGCTTTGTTAAGGGCAGATCTTGCCTCTTAAACCTGGTTGATTTCTTTGAAACAGTCACCAAGGCCATTGACAAGGGGAAGGTGGTCCACACAGCCTACCTGGACCTCGCAAAAGCCTTCGATATAATACCCCACTCAAGCATTATAGATAAGCTCACCAGCTTAAATATAAAGCCCTATGTCACTAGATGGGTTGCAAACTAGCTCAAGGACAGAACCCACATGGTTAGAATTGCTGGAGCCATGTCAGACTCCAAACCAGTTACAAGTGGCGTCCCACAAGGCTCAGTCCTGGGACCTCTCTTGTTCAGTATATATTTCTCGGAGGTACAGGCCAACACGGAAGGACTGTGGCTGACCAAGTTTGCAGATGACTGCAAACTGGGCGCCATAATCGACTCTCCAGCCGACACAAGCATCCTCCAAAAGGGCCTCATAGAAACAGGCAACTAGTGCCAGAGCCATGGCCTCAAGCTAAACGCCAAAAAGTGTATAGTCATCCCCTTTGGCAAAAACAAAGTGCCCACAAATTACCACATAGGTGGAAATCCATTAAGTACAGAAGAAGTAATTAGGGACCTGGGGACCCAAGTTGATAGCAATCTCTCATTTGACAACCACGTGGCCAAAGTGGTTAGAAGAACATTTTATATAGCCCACCTAATCATGAAGGGATTCACATCTAGATAAGGGGAGGTCACTGTGCCTCTTTACTCATCCCTCATCAAGCCCATAATTGAGCACAATGCCCCTTTTGGGATGTACCTTACCAGACACCTGCAGCAACTGGAAAGACCCCAAAAGTACCTCACCAAGAGGATCAAAGGGCTCAAACAGATGCCATATGCTGCCCGGTTAAAGAAACTCCAGCTCTACTCAGTGGCATACCGCCTGCTCAGAGGTGATCTGTGCCTGACGTATAAAGCCATGTCCAACCCGGAATTAAGAAACATGCTGCACCTCAAAAAATCCAAATTCCATCGAGCTACATGCTCGAGAGAAAACCTCAGCACTGAATTAAATTAGGACATGCTGGAGGGACAGATTCATAACCCAGAGGCTCCCTTCACTCTGGAATAAAATCCCAGTCCAGGTTAGGCAGAGTCCATCATTGACTCTCTTCAAGAGGAATCTTGATGAGTGGATGGGAGATTGTAGGTTTACCCCGGGTATCACTTCTTTGTAACTGTTAGACAGAGGCACAGTATACTAACCTCGGAAAAGGGCATAGCAAAATTAATTTAAAATGGGTGGCGAAAGCCAAACACACTCTGGCTAGGCTTATAAATGCCCTAGGGCAGATAGCCTAGTATGAACCTATGAACCTATTAGTAGCAGAGTGTTGCGATAAAAGACTTGCCAATAAATTGCATTCCAAGTAATGTCATATATCTGCAACTCAAAGACCAGACGTATGGGGCAGTACTCATTTTGGAGGTATGCCCATGAACAATTATTACAGTAGACAGCTGGCAATTTCTCAGTTGGCTGCCGTAGGGTTAGAACACACAAGTAGTGACTACAAGAATAATGTGCACTTTATTTGAATATAATGAATTATCAAATCACCATCTCCTTTAAAATGTTTATTGTGACATTGTGTGAAATCATGCATTTACAGGCATCCATATCTGTGTGTGCTATCAGACTGGATCCCACAAGCAGTGACCAGAAGAATAATGAACACTTTATTTAAAAACATTAGTTATCAAAGGATCAGCTCCTTTTCCACTTTTTATTATTTCATGCCAATTCAAATATGGCATTTCCACAAATGTATAGCTATCTAGGACTTCTTTTATGTTACCTGTATGACCTGTTCATTTACTGAGTGCTATCTACAACATGTTTTAGAAAATAATTATTAGAACTCAAGCTTGACCCTTAATCTGGGTATTGCATTACATTTATGTCTGTCATTTCTTGGTGCATTACTTTTCATTCACATGTGACAGTTGACTGGTGTAGGATTAGAACACACATGCAGGGAATACAAGAATAATGAACAAGTTCTTGAAAACATTACTTCTCAAAGCACCATCTCCTTTTAAACTTTATTGATAATGTTGCTGCAAATCTGGTATTTGTACATATGGATAGCTGTCTGGGATGTCTGTTAACTTACCCATATATCCTGTTCATTTACTGAGTGCAATCTACAACAAATTTCAGACAGGATTATCAGAACACAGGCATGACCCTTAATATGGTATTTGAACTACATTTAGTTCTGATATTTACCAGTGCATTTTTTATTCATGCACATGTACCAGTTGACTGGTGTCAGATTATAACACAGAAGCAGTGAATACAGCAATAGTAAGCATTTTATTTGAAAACATTAGTTATGAAAGCCCCATCACATTTTAAAAGTTGATTACTATTGTTTCAACTCTGGCACGTATACTATGGATAGCTGTGTAAAACTTCAGTTACCTTACCCATATACCCTGTTCACTTATTAGTGTAACCTACAGCATATTTCGGGCAATAAGCAGACCAGAACAGTGACTGTTAAGCTGGATGGACCACAACATTAACTGATGTTTGAAGCTATGCTACACAGTACTGCATGCTTACTTGCTTTAATTTACTTTACCATTTCAGGTAGGCAGATACACATTAATAAAGATGTAAGATGTTACAGTTATGTCATACCTCACTGTTAAGACCGCAAACTCTGTATTTAGTTTATTGTATAACTATGTTATGCATTACGTTATTACTTTTATGTTTCCCTACTTACAACAATCTCACCTCATTCTAGTCAAGCATCCTGAATGGGACTGGATGTTGCAAGCCCTCTTTTCTGCAGCTGTGGTAAGAGAAGCAAACCATTATGCATAACAGTTTTAGCACAGATTCAGCTTATATATTTCTAAATTACTGGCAAACATACTTACATATCTGTGGGGTGTGCCCATCCCTAGCATCTTTGACCCAGGTGTCCAAGGTTCCCCTCTTCCTACACCTCAGGTCATCGTAGTGGTGATGACGCTGCTCACCAGTGTGGGGGATACGAGTAGCACTGGTAAGTTCCCTGGCCAAATGATCCCAGGCCTCATAATTACACTCTGAGCCCTGGTACTTGCCCTACATAGGTTCATAGGTAGGAACTAGGCTATCTGCCCGAAGGCATTTATAAGTCTAGCCGGAATGTGTTGGCTTTCGCTGCCCCCTTAGATTAGTTCCCTGTGCCTCTGTCCAGCAGAGCCATTGAAGTGATCCCCTGGGTAAACTTTCTGTTTCCCATCCACCCGTCAAGGTTTCTCTTGAAGAGGGTTAGCGAGGAGCTCTGCCTAATGTAGATTGGAATCTTGTTCCAGAGCATGGGAAGTCTCTGGGACAGGAATCTATCCCTCCAGCATGTCCTATTTATTGTTGTGGTGAGATTTAGATCCCTGGAGCATGTGGCTCGAGGGGATATGGTTTTCTTTAGGTGGAGCATGTCCATCGATTCTGGGTTAGACATGGCCTTGTATGTCGGGCAGAGATCACCTCTGAGTAGGAGGTATGCAACCGAGTACAGCTGGAGATTCTTCAGTCGAGCTGCATAGGGCATCTGCTTGAGGCCAGTGATCCTCTTGGTGAGGTACTTCTGTCGTCTTTCCAGTTGTTGCAGGTGTCTTGTAAGGTATATCCCAAATGGGGCATTGTACTCTATGATGGGTCTGATGAGTGATGCGTAGAGGGACCCAATGACCTCTTTCGATCTGGATGCAAACCCTTTTGTGATTAGGTGGGCCACATAGAAGGATTTTCTAACCACTTTGGCAATTTGATTATCAAAGGAGAGGTTACTATCTGCTTGGTTTCCCAGATCCCTTATTACGTCTTCTGTATTTAGGGGGCTACCACCTATGTGATAGTTTGTGGGTACTTTGTTTTTTTCCAAAGGGGATGACTATGCACTTTTTGGCATTTAGCTTGAGGCCATGGTTTGGCACCAGGTATCTGTCTCAGTGAGACCCTTTTCGAGGATGTCTGTATCAGCCGTCAAGTCAATTATAGCCCCTTGTTTGCTGCCGAACAGGAGGGGTCCTAGAACTGAGCCCTGGGGAACACCACTTGTAACCAGTTTAGAGTCAGACCTAGCTCCCACAACTCTTACCATGTGGGTTCTATCCATGAGCCAGTTGGCAACCCATCCTGTGATGTAGGGGTTTATGTTCAGGCTGGTGAGCTTGTCTATAATACCTGAGTGGGGAATGGTCTAGGTAGGCTGTGTGGACCACCTTTCCCTCGTCTATAGTCTTGGTAACTGTCTCAGAGAAGTCCGTCAGGTTTAAGAGGCATTATCTGCCCTTAACAAAGCTGAACTGGGTAGGGTCCAGTGTTTGGAGGTTCCCAATGTCTCTGTTAATGAAATCCATGATGATGCATTCCATAGCTTTGCAGACCAAGCTAGTCAGGCTTATAGGGTGATAGTTCTCAGGGTCCGTTGTGGCTCCACCTTTGTGGAGTGGAATAACAGTTGCTGTGCGCCACTCTGTGGGCACATAGCCTGTGGAGAGGCTGAGTTTAAACAGTGTGTATAGGTGAGGGGTTAGTTCATCTTTGAGCTCTTGTAGGACGCAGCCTGGGACACAGTCCGGTCCCACTGATGCTGTGTTTTTGGCTTTGGAGAGGGCTGTTTTAACCTGTGTGTCTGTGATTTCAGGGGCACTACATTCTTCTGGTATAGTTATGGGCCTTTTTGGGGGTGAAGTTTGCACTGAACCTGTCTGCCAGGATGTTGGCTATATTGGTCAGTTCAGTGTATTGTGTGCTATTCTGCATTAACTCTGAGCATATCTGAGAATTGCCACTTAGATTCATGACATAGCTAAAGAATGCCTTGTGGTTATCTTTGGAGTCTATGGCAATTTTTCTTTCGAAGCTAGCCTTGGATGATTTTATGAGGGAACGTAGTTTCTTGCTGATACTGATCAGGGATGTCTTCCCTTCTTGGGATTTTACTCTTTTCTGTACTAGTTTCCTCCTTCTATTATATAGCTTGTTTATGGCAGGGGTCCACCAGACTGGTTTCCTTTTCTTGGAGGAGTGAATCTTGGTTTTATTTGGGATAGCACGATCCATGCATTCTTATAGTAGCCCATAGAGTGCATTAGTAAAGGATTTTGCAGCTTGGATAGCGTTATCCTTTAGCATGGGGGCTTTGAAACTTCCCACCTCGGTCTTAAGTAATGTGAAGTTTGCTTTTGAAAAGTTTTTCATGGTGGTTTCTTTGACTGGGGGTGGTGGCAGAATGTGGATATCCAGAGTAATTAGTTTATGGTCAGATCTAATCAATGAGGGGTTGACATCCAGTGTGGAACATCAGTCGCCCATGTTGGTGATGACCAGGTCCAATATGTTGTCACCTCTGGTGAGGGTGTTGAAAGTTGATCCAGGGCATTTGAGTTTATAAATTCTAGGAAATGTTGGGTAAGGGAGTTTTTACTTGAGTAGTTCTCCCAGTTGTTTGGGTAATTGAAATCACCCAATATCAGGCTGTTTGGTAGGACCTTTATGTTTCCCAGTGTTTCCAGGAATGCGGAGTGGGGGCCCTGGGAAATGGTGGGTGATTTGTAGCAAGCTATAATTTGAATAGCAGTTTTGCCTATTGTTAGTTGCACGTGGATGATCTCTGAAGCATCATGCTGTGCCACTAACCTGGAGGTGTGGGTATCCTTGGTGAATATGGATACTCCCCCGCCTTTTGTATTTCGGTCCGGGTTTTGTGGCCGAAATGTATAGTACAAGTTGTTGCCTGGTAGTGCCGGGGTGCTCTCTGGAGCCTTAAACCCGGTTTCTGTTACTGCACATATATCGATTTTCTCCATACTGAGGAGTGCCTTGAGTGCGTGCATTTTGAGGTTTAGACTTCTGGCACTGAGTAGCATTACCCTCAGTTTTTTGTTACCTGTGCTATTTATGGCGGTGAGTTTGTCTTTTGAGTCTTGCCTAAAAGAGGCACTATGGGATGGCAAGAGCCTTGACCAGTATTCGAAAGCCTAAGGGTGACAGGTGCATGACATCTCTAGCGAAGCAGTGTGGCTTGTCGAGCATGTCATCCTAGGCTGACAAGACACTAAACCCCCTTTGAATGACACCAGAAGCTTAGCCAATTGTTGAAATTGATAATTTTATCAATATACCGTGGTATCATTCTTGGTGAGGGCAGGATGCTACTCAGGGCCAGGGTCATACTGGCCTGGGCTACGTGATCAGAGAGCTCCTCCATGTCTCTTTTCATGTAGTTCAAGGAGGTATGGCTCAGGTCATTCACACCAACATGGACAATGACAGAGTCATATTTGTACTTGTTCTGGAGTGACCTGAGTGCTTGTGTTATGTGGCAGCAGCCGGAGTTCATAATTCCTAATCAAGAGTCCAACAAAACCTCTGGACTCCTGCTCTGCCCACGTTTGTGGATGAAAGCGCACTCCACCAACAACACCAGGGATATCTACAGCCAAGTTAGGAATCCAAAGAATGATGTGAAATTCCCACCTACTGGCCTTTAAATGGACTGCATTCCTGCCCTTGCACGTCATGCTGTAAATTTCATAAAATTGCCACACCGTTTAGCATCGCACAAACTCATACAAACCATGTGTAAGTGAAGTTTAGCAACACACAAACAAAAACAGACCTTTGACCATGTTTAAGCTCTGCTTAGCATCACGCAACTTTTCCAAATGTAAACATTTTTTTAATTTAAAACTAAACCAATGTTTCAGTCACCTGACACATTTTAACAGGAATATATGTAAAACGTATGACTGCTCAGGACTTGAGCCCCGTACCTACTACACTACAGGTCATGACTCAACCTATCTAGCCACTATGATAATGAAGAAAACTTGTATTTTATTTTATTTAACATTTGGGATAGTGAATCAGGAAGTGCAATGGATTAGCAAGGAGGAAGTAAGGATAGCTATGAAGTGGATGAAGAATGGGAAGGCTGTTGGTCAAGATGACATACCTGTGGAAGCTTGGAGGTGTTTAGGTGAAATGGCAGTGGAGTTTTTACCTAGATTGTTTAATGAAATCTTGGAAAGTGAGAGGATGCCTGAAGAATGGAGAAAAAGTGTTTTGGTACCGATTTTTAAGAATAAGGGTGATGTGCAGAGTTGTAGTAACTACAGAGGGATTAAACTGATCAGTCACAGCATGAAGTTATGAGAAAGGGTACTGGAAGCTAGGTTAAGAAGGGAGGCGATGATTAGTGATCAGCAGTATCATTTCATGCCAGGAAAGAGCACTACAGATGCGATGTTTGCTCTGACAGTGTTGATGGAGAAGTACAGAGAAGGTCAGAAGGAGTTGCATTGTGTCTTTGTGGACTTAGAGAAAGCATATGACAGGGTACCTAAAAAGGAGTTGTAGTATTGTATGAGGAAGTCGGGAGTAGCAGAGAAGTATGTAAGAGTGGTACAAGATATGTACAAGGGTATTGTGACAGCGGTGAGATCTGCAGTGGGAGTGACAGATGCATTTAAGTTGGAGGTGGGATTACATCAAGGATCAGCTCTGAGCCGTTTATTTGCAGTGGTGAAGGACAGGTTGACAGACGAAATCAGACAGGATTCCTCGTGAACTATGATGTTTGCAGATGACATTGTGATATGCAGTGAGAGAAGGGAACAGGTTGAGGAGACCCTGTAGAGGTGGAGATATGCTCTAGAGAGGAGAGGAATGAAGGTCAGCAGGACTAAGGCAGAATATATGTGTGTGAATGAAAGGGAGGATAGAGGAATGCTGAGGATGCAGGGAGTAGAGCTGGTGAAGGTGGATGAGTTTATATACTTGGGATCAACAGTTCAGAGTAATGGCGAGTGTGAAAGAAAGATGAAGCAGAGAGTACAGGCAGGGTGGAGTGCATGGATAAGAGTGTCAGGAGTTATTTGTGACAGACGAGTACCAGTGAGAGTAAAAGGGAAGGTCCACAAGAGGGTAGTGAGACCAGCTATGTTATATGGGTTGCAGACAGTGGCACTGACAAAAAGGCAGGAGTCAGAGCTTGATGTGGCAGAGTTAAAGATGTTAAGATTTGCCCTGGGTGTAACAAGGGTAGACAGGATTAGGAATAAGTATATTAGAGGGTCAGCCCAGGTTGGACGGTTTGGAGACAAAGCCAGAGAGGTGAGATTGCTTTGGTTTGGATATGTGCTGAGGAGGGATGATGGGTATATTGGGAAAAGGATGCTAAGGATGAAGCTACCAGGTAAGAGAAAAAGAGGAAGGCCTAAGATAAGGTTTATGGATGTGGTGAGAGAGGACATGCAGGTGGTTGGTGTG